>NC_052516.1:14490125-14676092 GCF_014356525.2 Nilaparvata lugens
CTGCCTGTTTATATACTAGAACCACGATTTTCCACCCCTCATCGCCCTTCGCCCTCTAGCTCCGCCTACACTCAAACTCTTCAGCCTAATATTCTGCTTACAAATTGAATTCAAATATCAATTTAAATTCACTATAATGTTTATTATGTTATATCATTGTCAACATGTTTCAATCAAATATACCTAATTTATTCTATTTATAAATTTGTCCTTAGCCTATGAATTCGGATTCAACTAACTTAATTAGCTTATAATAATTATTAAATTATAATTCATTGTACAACATTATATTTGTTGAATACTTTATACATATAGCCTAATCTACTTCATGACCTAATCTATAAATACATTTACTCATATATCATGTTTATTGTTTTATGTGATCACCATTCAAATAACTGATCATCAAATAATTGCTTCAATAATATTCATATGCTGACAACGTGGTAAAATTGTAGCATATGCTGACCACGTGGTTACATTGAAAACGACATATCTATATTTACTTCTCTCCTAACTATATATCTATATCGCTATTCACAATCTTCATTTACCTGCCATCAACTTATGCTATAGATATATACAAGGGTTGACACAAAACACAGTGGGCCATGTGGTTTCTATTGTAAACGTGTCTGTGACTGAGGATACTGTTATCATATATTGTTAGCAATTTTCTATGACAGAATGATTTTGTTTCAAACTATTTTGAAAAGAATAATGCCCCAGCGTCTGTCTAGGTAGGCTATTCAAATGCATTCTCAATAGTTTCGAGAAACGGTTCTTTTTATTATTCTAGCTCTTCGAGCATTCATATTCTTAAATACAATATGTTCAGAGCCCGTGTTACAACACATAACAGAAATCTACAATTTTTAAATTTTAGGAGAGCACGTGGTCGCCTTTTGTGGCTCGATGTTGTCAAATTCTACACAATTTGTGTGTATAAGTTCAACCGTGTAGAATTCGAAAACATATGTTGTTTTTATTCAATTATGGAACAGTTCTACAATATTGATAATGACTCAGAAGAATTTTTTGTCTATTGTCGAATTGATGGTTAGTCTCTGAGATCAGTTTCAACGACAATCATCATTAAAAAGTTTGTATCTAGTGGAAGTAATGGAATTATTGATTGTAATAAACGGATATTTTCTCTGTTGTATATCCATACTTTTTCACTGTTAAAATTAAACTTGAATTTTAAAAAACACTTTTGAAGTGAAAATGCACTTACTTTTGTAGTGACGATCGTTTCGACCAGTTGTTGGTCATCATCAGTCAGTCTAGTTGATGACCAACAACAGGTCGAAACGATCGTCACTATACAAAAGTAAGTGCATTTTCACTTCAAAAGTTTTTTTAAAATTGAAGGATATTTTCTGTCATCTACATGAATCTACTCTATTTTTCCTCCCACTTACTACTTCTCCAACACATCAACCCTCTCTCTCTCCCTCTCTCTCTCACTCTCTCTCTCTCTCTCTCTCTCTCTCTCTCTCTCTCTCTCTCTCTCACTCTATCCTTGTCGTACTTATTCACTCTCATTCTGTCTCTATTCTCTCATTCTCTCTCAGCGTTCATATGGTCACATGTTATGTCTACAGGAATACACGTGCAACCGAAAATATCGACATCATCATCATCCATTAGTGCGAATTGCAGCAAAACGCTCAGCTCAGTTCAGCTCTAATTCCGCTAATGGAGCATGGGGATCTTTCGACCTGTTATGTTGGCAATGGTAACAAAGGTGATGATTCAGCAGAAAGGAAAGAGAGAGGAACATGTGTTATGTTGGCAATGATAGAAAGGTGACGATGCAGGAGAAAGGAAAAGAAAGAGAACAATGTTCGGTTATGTTGGAAATGATATCAAAGGTAATAATGTTGCAGGAGAAAAGGAAGAAAAATGAACAAATTATGTTGGAAATGGTGAAAAAGATGATGATTGAGTAAAAGGGAAAGAGAGAGGGACATTATCTGTGTTATGTTGTCAATGGTAAGAAAGGTGATGATGAAGGAGAAAGAGAAAGAAAGAGAAAAATGTTGAGTCGGTTATGTTGGAAATTATATCAAAGGTAATGTTGCAGGTGAAAAGGAAGAAAAATGAACAAATCATGTTGGAAATGGTGAAGAAGATGATGATTGAGTAAAAGGGAAGGAGAGAGGGACATTATTTGTGTTATGTTGTCAATGGTATGAGAGGTGATGATGAAGGAGAAAGAGAAAGAAAGAGAAAAATGTTGAGTCGGTTATGTTGGAAATTATATCAAAGGTAATGTTGCAGGTGAAAAGGAAGAAAAATGAACAAATTATGTTGGAAATGGTGAAGAAGATGATGATTGAGTAAAAGGGAAAGAGAGAGGGACATTATCTGTGTTATGTTGTCAATGGTAAGAAAGGTGATGATGAAGGAGAAAGAGAAAGAAAGAGAAAAATGTTGAGTCGGTTATGTTGGAAATTATATCAAAGGTAATGTTGCAGGTGAAAAGGAAGAAAAATGAACAAATCATGTTGGAAATGGTGAAGAAGATGATGATTGAGTAAAAGGGAAGGAGAGAGGGACATTATTTGTGTTATGTTGTCAATGGTATGAGAGGTGATGATGAAGGAGAAAGAGAAAAATGTTGAGTCGGTTATGTTGGAAATTATATCAAAGGTAATGTTGCAGGTGAAAAGGAAGAAAAATGAACAAATTATGTTGGAAATGGTGAAAAAGATGATGATTGAGTAAAAGGGAAAGAGAGAGGGACATCATTTGTGTTATGTTGTCAATGGTAAGAGAGGTGATGATGAAGGAGAAAGAGAAAGAAAGAGAAAAATGTTGAGTCGGTTATGTTGGAAATGATATCAAAGGTAATATTGCAGGTAAAAAGGAAGAAAATTGAACAAATTATGTTGGAAATGGTGAAGAAGATGATGATTTAGTAAAAGGGAAAGAGAGAGGGACATTATTTGTGTTATGTTGTCAATGGTAAGAAAGGTGATGATGAAGGAGAAAGGGAAAGAAAGAGAACAATGTTGAGTCGGTTATGTTGGAGATTATATCAAAGGCAATGTTGCAGGAAAAAGGAAGAAAATTGAACGAATTATGTTGGAAATTGTGAAAGAAGGTGATGATTAAGCAGAAGGTAAAGAGAGAAGAACATGTGTGGTGTTGACAATAGTAAAAAGGTGATGATGAAGGAGAAAGGGAAAGAAAGAGAAAAATGTTATGTTGGCAGTGGTAAAAAGGTGATGATTGAGAAGAAAAGAGTGAGAATGAGTGACTTGATGCTGAGTGATGGAGTGTGAGAGAGTAAATATGGGAGTGGAGGATATAGTAGTAAGAATAGGAGAAAAAGGAATTGCAGAAAACCGAGGTACAGTTCCTTTTTCACACGCTTTTCTACCTCTACAAGTGAAAGTTGATAAGGTAGAATGCACTCAGCAAGGGCATACATAATGTTAACACAGTGCCTATTGCCAACTAGAATGTCAGAGTTGGAAAGAAATACAGAAAATGAATATGGAATCAGATCACTCCCGTGTTATCGAATGGGCAACTTAAACTTTCGGTCCCGGCTGAAGTATGACAGTCGTAAGACCCATTGACGGCTTAAATTATATATTCAGGCGGTGAGATCTTCCCGCAAGGGACTCCCCACCAACAAAAGCCATACGAGTTTATTTATTTTTAATAAGGAAATTGTAAGGAGAGTTGAATTTTGTAAATAAACAGAAGTTGATTGGGTAGATGATTGAGTACGAAAGTAAAATCCTATTATATTAAGCGAGCAAATTCTGTTTATTTGTATAATAATATATTTTTATAACTGGTTATTTATGTTTAACGGATCTCGAGAACGGCTCCAACGATTTTCACGAAATTTGGAACATAGTAGGTTTATGATATAAAAATTCGATTGAACTAGGTCTCATCCTTGAGAAAACTCGCTGAAAGACATTTAAAGGATAATTCATCCAGCTGAAACAGCTGTGGATGGTAGAAAAGTGAGTGAGCGAGTGAGTATGTGAGAAATCAAAATATCGCATCTCCAAAATTCATAAGATGACATATAGCCAGCTGTGAAATATAAACACGATCATTTCAGAAAATTGTGTTCTGATTATCAATAAATAAAAATAACGAGCGAAGCTCCGTGCCCTGATATTGAGAATAATTATGAATGCTTTGTTCATGTGTAATCACATGTTATCTTATAGAAACTACATTTAATGATTCTACCAATGCATTATTATTATTATCAGTAATGACGTTTTCAGTTGCTATGTTATTTACTGTTATTATTATTGACGTTTCCAATTACCATGTACTCGAAAGAAATTGTGCTTTGAAGGAATTAGAATATTATAACTAATATTCTTAACCTAACGTGAGAAGGAATGGGAACAATAGTGTCGACCCAGTAGGCCTACATACCGCCGTCTAGTGACAGATTTCGCAACTAGTCGTTTGAAATCGTCTCGGCCAATCAAGGACGAGTGGGGGCGTGGTCACAGTTCAGAGCTCAGGTCAGTCGTTCGAACTTGTTGACAAGTGGTGGAGATGCTAAAATGATGATTGGAGAATAATAATAATATAATAATAAAAAGAAGACTAATACGATAAAAAGCTCGTCGGCCATACAAAATAGTAAATGAGTATTTTTATGATTGTCAAATGTTGAAACTCTACAAATGACAGTCGTAAGGCCCATTGACGGCTCAAATTATATATTCAGGCGGTGGAACCTTCCCGCAAGGGACTCCCCACCAACAAAGCCATACGAATTTACTTTTTTTACTCTACAAATTTGTGTACATATTCACTACAGTAAAATAAATTCATAATTGCATTTCGTCTTTCAACACAAATTCTTTGAAACATTTTAGAGATCAGATTCGCTGACCAAAGTCCTTCTCAAATCCTCCGTCCTTTTTGAGATAATATGGGTTAACATTGTATGTGGATGAGAAAAAAATGTGCAGTACTTCAACAATATCACATTTATTCGGACATAAGCTGGATTATGTCCATCAATGTCACAATTATCAATTATTATTATCATTCCATGCAATTATCAACTCTCTCTCCTCAACTTACCCCACTCCTCACCACACACCTCTCACTATCTTTCCTTCATTCTTTCTTTCGCTTTCTCTCTATTTCTCTGACCTCATTCTCCCCCTCTCTAGCTCTCTACATTATCTCTCTCAGGTCCAATCCACACTCTTCCTTCTCCACTAACTTTTCTCCACCCTTTCCATATCTCTTTCTACATTTTTCTCACTCTCATTTGTATTCTCTATTTCTCTATTCTTTGCTATTCCTTTCTTTTTCTTCTCTTTCTTACTCTCTACATCTCCTTACTAAGTTCCAAAGCACTCTTTTCCTTCTCCTACTCACTCTCCCCCACTCTTTCCCCATGACTCTATATATTTCTGTCACTTTCCTTCATTCACTCTTTCTCTTTTCTTTTCTTTTCGCTCTCTTCCCTATCCAGCATCTTATACCTATAATTTTCCACTCTACTTCATTCTCTTTAGCTCTCTCCGCTTTCTCTCTCAGCGTCAATCCTCTCTCCTCGGCTGTCAGAGTGGAAAAAGGAGAAGAAGAAGAAGCACAACAACAGGAAAATGAAAAAAGAGAAGGGAATTACAAGACAAAAAAGGGTAGAACGATGAAACAGACAACATCGGTTATTAAGAGGGAAGGTAGAAATTTGACAACACTGGTAAAGTTTCACTCGTTCACTCTCTCTCTCTCTCTCTGGCCAACCAGAAGTGTGCCGATGACAACAAAAGCAGACCATGATATCTGTCCAGATGTCTCCAACTTTTAATTGGAAATTCGAGGGGGGCAAATCAGGGGGGCAGCCCCTTGGTGCGGGGTAGGGGGGATCATTACGGCAAACACTACACTACTTTCGAGTGAAGTCATTTTCCAGTTGATGGTCGCCGTAGCGTTGAAAAGCAGATTGTTTTGCGGTGAATCGTACAATTCAGCCAACAATTGCTATTAACTTCAACTGCTCCTTTCGCTGGGCTATGACGTTTTTGTTGCTCTCCAGTACTTTCGGTTTTCAAAATTTGTTTTCCCTTTAAACTTCATCTTTTCCTTCCTTTATTGCTCTTTTCAACTCCTATGTTTCTTCTTTTCCATCTTTTTATTCCATCTTTTCACAGTTATCATTGCCTGGCCCCCAATTTGCTTCCCTTTCAAACTCCAGTACTTTCGGTTTTCAAAATTTGTTCCACTTTTTAACTTCATCTTCCCCTCCCTCTATTGCTATTTTCATATCCTAAGTTTCCGTTTTTCTATCTTTTTATTCCACATTATCATTATCTTCTCACAATTATCATTGCCTGGCCCCCAATTTGCTTCCCTTTCAAACTCCAGTAGCCTACTATCGGTTTTCAAAATTTGTTTTCCCTTTAAACTTCATACTTTCCTCCGTTTATTGCTCTTTTCAACTCCTACGTTTCCGTTTTTCTATCTTTTTATTCCACGTTATCATTATCCTCTCACCGTTATCATCCTCAGCCCCCCCACCATGCTATTCATTTCGACACTTACTGTTTCAAATTTTCTTGCAATAATATTATCCTTCATCGAATATTTTGTTGCAGTGGATGTACTTTTTAATTTTCGCTGATAACAATACTAATAATTCCTGATAACTAATAATGATAATTCACTGATAACTAATAATGATGATTCCTGTTGTATTTATTAAACCCTAACATTCTTAATTTTTGATGTATTATGACAATGAACAGATAATCAGTTCCGTTATGATCTTTGGTTGACACAGATAACTTTTCATGAGGGTATTTTTCCTATTAATTCTTTTCGCCTTCTTTCGTTATTTCTTTTCATATATGTCTCCTTCATCATTCTTCTATTATATCGCTCTACAAATGTTTGAGCTAAATGTTCTATTTTTCAGCTGCCATTTATGCCTTTTTCCTACTATTTCACTTTATTGTCTCTGTTCTGTTTGTTCCTCTCTTTATTAAATTTTTTCACTCTCTCAGTTCTCTATTGTTTATTCCAATAAAATATACAGAGTGGGTAAAAAGTCCGAGAACGGCTTAATATCTCATACATAAAGATGATTTGACGGTGGGTGTGATTGGGGATCCCACTCAAATTGAAAAAAACTACTTTACAATGACTTTAAAAATCTTGTCCGCCATCTTGGATCCGCCATATCGAATGCAACTCCATTGTTTTTAATTGGAAGGTGGTCATGAAATACATGATTTCGGTAGGGAATTTCAAGAGAAAGTGAATGGTGGGAACCGCATATCGATATCTCAAACCGTTTTGAAGATATTCACATTATTAATCAATACCTCTCATGTATCTCATTAATTCTGATTTGCGTGGTACTGATTGATAATGTGAATATCTTCTGAACGGTGTGATATATATCGATATGCGGTTTCCGCCATTCATTTTTTATTGAAATTCCGTATCGAAATAATGTACAACATAACCACCTTCCTATTAAAAAAAATGAAGTTGCATTCAATATGGGGAATCCAAGATGGCGGACTAGATTTCTAAAGCCATTGTGAAGTAGTTTTTTTCAATTTGAGTAGGATCCCCAATAACACCCACCGTCAAATTACCTTTGTGTATGAGATATTAAGCCGTTCTCGGACTTTTCATCCACTCTGTATATTGCTTATGTCTTTGGGATAAAACTCAATTCTTGGATTGTTTCCATTCTTGTTTTGAATTATTTTCTAATATTGGTTCCACTGTCTTTGTAGTCTGTACTCTAGCCTGTTGACCTATGCACTATGTGTTTAATGAAAATAAAGAATCCTATTCTATTGTATTCTACTCCTCCTCATATTATAATTTCTTTTTTCTCTCTATTCTATGCAACCACCTCATTTTCCCTCTCCCTTCTCTTACCAAATGATAATCTATCTGTTTGGATCCTCGCCAATTCAGGTAGGTAGATACAAGGCAATCATCATTCTACAGTAATTTAAAATTGAATTTTTCTTATTACATGTTTAGTTTAAGAATTCTCCAGTTCATACTTTGTCAATCCACTTTGTGAGTAATCATGTGACTCGAATAAGCCAGTATATCTTGTAATCAGCATGAATAAAAATACCTAAAATTGAATTCTTCTTATAACATGTTTAGTTCAACAATTCTCCAGTTTATACTTTGTCAATCCACTTTGTGAGTAATCATGTGACTTGAATAAGCCAGTATCTTGTAATCAGCATGAATAAAAATACCTAAAATTGAATTCTTCTTATAACATGTTTAGTTCAACAATTCTCCAGTTTATACTTTGTCAATCCACTTTGTGAGTAATCATGTGACTTGAATAAGCCAGTATCTTGTAATCAGCATGAATAAAAATACCTAAAATTGAATTCTTCTTATAACATGTTTAGTTCAACAATTCTCCAGTTTATACTTTGTCAATCCACTTTGTGAGTAATCATGTGACTTGAATAAGCCAGTATCTTGTAATCAGCATGAATAAAAATACCTAAAATTGAATTTTTCTTATAACATGTTTAGTTCAACAATTCTCCAGTTTATACTTTGTCAATCCACTTTGTGAGTAATCATGTGACTTGAATAAGCCCGTATATCTTGTAATCAGCATGAATAAAAATACCTAAAATTGAATTTTTCTTATAACATGTTTAGTTCAACAATTCTCCAGTTTATACTTTGTCAATCCACTTTGTGAGTAATCATGTGACTTGAATAAGCCAGTATATCTTGTAATCAGCATGAATAAAAATACCTAAAATTGAATTTTTCTTATAACATGTTTAGTTCAACAATTCCCAGTTTATACTTTGTCAATCGACTTTGTGAGTAATCATGTGACTTGAATAAGCCAGTATATCTTGTAATCAGCATGAATAAAAATACCTAAAATTGAATTTTTCTTATAACATGTTTAGTTCAACAATTCTCCAGTTTATACTTCGTCAATCCACTTTGTGAGTAATCATGTGACTTGAATAAGCCAGTATATCTTGTAATCAGCATGAATAAAAATACCTAATGTAATTTAATCCTTCTTCTACTGCCCCATCACGCTCTTCACTTTACGTCAATTTATTGTACTCATTTATATAAAACTATTTTAAAGCATAGGGTGGAAGTTGAAAGAAAAATGTTGAAAGGAGTGAGTCACAATAAGAGGGCAATTAAGAGGGGAACAGATAGAGGGCACAGAAATTGAGAGAAATAAAGACACAAACTAGTCACCGAGAAAGAGGAGGTGACCGAAGTTTAGAACGAAAAAGTGATAATCAAGCGAAAAAACAAACAGCGACAGCGAAAAATGATGGAGTAGGTATGATTGAAAGGTATAAATTCAGTAATAGCTTCAGCAGTGAATTTCAGACAGGCTCGGTCGCAAGTTTGATGAACGCCCTTGCGGTGTTCATCCATTCATCCAATTCATGCGAATTCATCCATCGGACAGTGATCAGTCATTTTGGTGTGACGGCGCTGGCACTCGTATCCCACGACACTCATCAATTCAACTTACGTCTCTGAGTCTCGCTGCAACACGACACGCCCCTTGAAAAACCTCCAAAAACCACACTCAACCCCGCCAAAATTATCGCCAAAATCCCCCCAAAAATACTTGACTGAACCCACTGAAATACATCATCGAGCTCTGTGGAACAACTCGAAATTAACGCAAACTACACGTGGATCCCTCAAACAATATTCAAATTCAAATTTATTTCCACACAATAGGTACAAACATGTAATTATAACACACAAATGCAATTCACCATAATCAATTCAAATAAAGAACATTCCTTACTAGAATATGATAATTAAAACATAATAGCATTAATACTTCTATCCCTAACTAGTAAGAGCTATAATAATACACACTCAAACTGAATGGATTGAGGATTATCATTCAACACTTCAAATGGTATAAGCTTGGTGGAAATCTACTGGCATAAGTGAGAACTTGTCCGCCAGTAGGAGTTATTATCATCCTTATTCAAAGAGTTTGACAAATTTACGACAGAGCTTGAGTTTGTGGTCTAGGCCCGACTTAACATTAAACACTGGTGTGCCTTTTGAATGCTTGCTATCATTCACCAGTAGATGCTCATGTTTGTACAATAAATCCTCCTTGATGTGAATGAATGAAATTTGAGTCAAATACTAAAATCAATAGACTACTAAAATCAATCAGTAGCAGAGAAGAGATCAAGGGTTCTTCAGAAACTAACATTCGATCATGTGTAACAAAATTGTAGCCTATTTCAAAGCTCTCAAGACTTGCATGATGACGAATACAGAAGTAGATAATTATCATTAGCTACACAGAAGTCAAAATCTGTTGAAACTAGAGGACTGGTGACTGGATTGTATCATAGAGAATCTATAGCGTAAGTAGATATCCCATGGTATAGGGATTTTATGTCGCAACATTCACTGTTATCTTAAAAACCGATTACTGTCGATTATTGCCAATTTTTACTGTTTTGACCGGGTAAGAGTGTATGAACGGCACAATATGAGAGATTACCAGCGTAATAAAGCTTCACAGGAAAGAACTACGTGGACTATCAGCTAGAGATAACAGTGAAAGTTGCGACATGAACGCCCTATACCATGGGATATCTACTTATGCTATTGTTTTTCTATAATTTTATTAATTTATCCATAGAGAATAAATCAGACAATCGATAGACAATCCACGTGTGAACAAAACTGCTTCCAACCTTTTATTTAGAATAAACAGTCAAGAGGTTATGTAGTGTTCATGATTTTATTTATTCATTTATTTTCATTCACAATGCAAATGCCACCAATGTAATTTCATTGGTAGATAAAATAATAAGGTAGTCCTTGTGCTATTTTTCTTCCAAATTTATAAGTGACAAAGTCAAAGATAAAGTTAGAATTTCAAGTGTACAATTTTTTTATAAAATTTTAGTACAAAATAAACATGAAAAATATAAACTTTGAATTTAGATGGCTTAATAAATTGATTAAAAATATTTCACTCAATTACCACTTGTAACGAATAATATTGAGTTAAGAAAATTTGGAACCATTGAAGAAACACAAACTACTTGTAAACACTTATTTGATTCACACACAGTCCGGATGAATATATCAACTGGAATAATAATTGTGGATTTATCTGATTAATATTATTCACTTCCTAAAAACCATGAAACCCAACAAGGAAAACTTCTATTACTGTTTTAGAAAAATTGAAAGTTTCACTTGAAACCAAGATAGAAATGAAGATTCAAAAACCCTACATTCAATCAAATTTGAGACAATATCATAGTCTATTGTTCACCACAGGGAAGAAGCATGAGTTTCTTAATTATTACAGATAGTTTTAGCTACGAGAAAATGCTTGTAATTGTAGCGATATCCAAAGAAACTCAAATCAAATTTAAAAATGATAAAAATAATAATCCTACAAATATTACGGAGATCGATCTTTCTTTCGTGAGTGAACAATTTTTAAAGGATACTCGGAACAGAGAGTTCATCAATCGAGAATAGAGTCGTCTAAGTTTTACCACTAATAATATTGATAGTTGTAGGCTAAGTTCAAAATCACATCCTAGTGGTTCCCAACATAATATCTAGAACTGGAGGTCTATTAATATATTATATTAAACTATGAACGAGGATATTGTGGAATTTCTCCATCTCTAGGTAAAAAAGGAGAAGTATCCCTCTTTTTCTCTTTCCCATTAATTTTCAACTCTCTTTCATTCCTCCTCCATTTATTATCTTTTATTTTCATCTCTCCTATTATTCATGCACAAGTCTTTGCCTCAAGACTAGTAAAACATTTTTTAAACTTTTTTTTAGTTTGTAATGTTATTATGCATAGTGCAATATTGTTAGTATTTTTATAAAGTTCAACTGATACTGAAGTTCTCTTCCCTTTTTTTCTTGTCTTTTCATTTTATTATTTTTCTTTTCTCTTTCTTTATTTGCTTTGTGTTAACTGTAACACTTCCTTTTTTCTTCCCAAACAGGTTTTTGTAACCTTTGGTATTATTTCCCATGATAATGATTTTTTGTAATGCTTTTTAGGGTATGATTATGATTTGTTAGCTATCTTTCAATTATTCCCTCAACTGTTAATTTCATGCTCATCATATAGCCTACTGTGAAAAAATTGAAAATAGATTGATATGATTTAATTTGTATGTGAAAATATTTCTTAAACATACGAGTAGGGTAGTAATAATATGGATTTGACATACTCACACGGATTCGAATATATATCATGCTGAGGTTGATATTGTACCTTATGTTATAGACGTATGTAATGATGTAGGCCCGTAGTTTACCACGCACACACAAAATTCTACCAACATCCTATATATCCACAAACATGTTTTACCAACTCCTATCCATGTAGGCCTATACCAACAACATTTTGTGTCTATATCTCTCTATCTATACACACACAGATGTGTAGAATTGAGCCGTCAGATAGAGATTGCACACCAAAACTCACTTATCAAACGAAACGGGCTGCAGAATGGTCTGGAATCACATACTCCGATGAAATATTGATGTCCTGTACCCCGGTTCCCCCCTGGAAACCCCCCCCGTAACCCCTGAAAACCTCCCCGTACCCCTTCGACCGTCTTGTAACATCTCTAGCTCCGTCCAAGCCGTGTGAAATATGGATACTATCTGGATAGCAGACGTTTCCGGCCTAACCTATACGAAAACACTCCGCTTACACTGGAATACACTTACAAAATACATTTACACACATGTATCTGAGCTTGTAAAGCCTCAGATGAGCAGCCTCACTGGAACGCAGTGGGCATGTAACCTACACATTGACAAAAACTTTTGAACAAAAACATATTATACATTTCAAATATTAAATAAAAATACTAAGAAATTGTCAAAAACCACTGATTTAGGAACCACATAGATCTGCAGTTTTTGAAAATTTCTTAGTATTTTTATTTCATATGAATAATTACCACAATAGTAACTTCTCAACAACATAAAAATATTATACATTCACGTACACATAACATAAATTATAATTACATAGTTATACATACTACACAAAACCCATATTTTTACTTTCCTTGCCCTATTACCATAGGTAAGGAAAGTATTGCTTTCCAAAAAAATTAAGGTACCCCAATTTCAAGTTTTCTATACGTTTGAAGGTCCCCTGAGTCCAAAAACATGATTTTTGGGTATTGGTCTGTGTGTGTGTATGTGTGTGTGTGTGTGTGTGTATGTGTGTGTGTGTGTATGTCTGTGAACACGATAACTCCATTCCTAATTAACCGATTGACTTGGAATTTCAAACTTAAGGTCTTTATTCCATGAGGACCCGACAATAAGAAATTAAATAAAATTCAAATCAAGATGGCGGAAAAAATGGCGGATAATTACTAAAAAACCATGTTTTTCACGTTTTTCTCGAAAATGGCTCTAACGATTTTCTTCAAATTTATACCATGAATAGCTATTTATAGGCCCTATCAACTGACATGAGTCTCATTTCTGGAAAAATTCCAGGAGCTCCGTAATATTATTGAGAAAAATGGCGGATAATCACTGAAAAACCATGTTTTTCACGGTTTTCTCGAAAACGGCTCGAACGATTTTCTTAAAATTCATACCATGGATAGCTATTCATAAGCCCTATCAACTGACATGAGTCTCATTTCTGGGAAAATTTCAGGAGCTCCGTAATATTATTGAGAAAAATGGCGGATAATCACTAAAAAACCATGTGTTTCACGATTTTCTCAAAAATGACTTGACCGATTTTTTTCAAATTCATACCCTGTATAGTTATTTATCGGCTCTATCAACTGGAATGAGTCTCCTTTCTGAGAAACTGATGAGGAGTCCACCCCATCTTTGAGAAATGGACTTTGTAGCCTCCTTCTCGTGCATGAGGTAGGTAGGTAGAGCAGTTCATAAAAAGAACAAATAGTCGAGATATTTCATCAGTAGAACAGCTGTTTTGACGACTTTTAAAAAATATCGAGTTTCACAATTT
Source organism: Nilaparvata lugens (assembly GCF_014356525.2). Classification (NCBI taxonomy): domain Eukaryota; kingdom Metazoa; phylum Arthropoda; class Insecta; order Hemiptera; family Delphacidae; genus Nilaparvata; species Nilaparvata lugens. The sequence continues at coordinate 14,504,164 of NC_052516.1, forward strand.
ACACAAAGGAAAAAGTACTCTGAAAACAACTAAACACATATACAGAAGTCTGATCGTAGTTTCAAATATGTTGCCGCCAATCGTCATCATGTTATTCCCCTAAATCATTCTCGTTTAAGAATGAGGCTTATAGTTCAATGAGCAAGGAAAGTTGTGTGAGTGTACCACACCAGATTTTTTATAATTATTATTGAATGAAAATCCAAATTGAATGCTGTAGATCACCCCGAAGACTTCTGCTACTGCATAATTATAAATATTGACAACAGGGTGAACAGCTAGATGGAATTGCAATATCTAAGTAGTTTCCATCTGTACAATGTTTTGAACATAAAAACACATCTAATCACACGTTATAGACTAGAAGAAAACAACAAAACAGTGGTGAGGTTCACGTTATAAAATCAGCACCTGTTAAACAGTGGTTTGACAGATTTATCTGTCATTAGACAAAGCAGTTACCGGTAACTCCATCCTCTTTCATTACCGCTCAGTTGCTAAATCGTTTCAAACTATGGGGATATATTTTCAACTACTAGTAGAATATTCTATTTCGATAATAAAAATGTTCTATGAAGTCATGAGAAGATCTACATTCTCTTGGTAAATTTGATTCATTCGAAATACAATTGATCATTATTAACAAGAATCAAAATTCATATGTGGCTCTGTAAAATAGATACTTAAAGAAACATTCTGTCAAGATTATACCGGGATGTCTGAATCTACTAATAGAATACCGTGGAGAAAAAAGTGGTTACTATCACTACCGTCCTATCACTTCCACGTCTTTATAACGCCAATTTATCTTTGAAAATCATTTTCACTTAGAAACATAATAAAATCATCAACACGAATGTATAATTATGAGATAGTATACTGTAGTAACAGTAGTATGTACTGCAGTAACTATATTCGTGTAACTGTAGTAGACCTATGTACGAGTGAAAGGTATGAAGATAATAATTATTATTCAACAAAAATCCTAATTAAATGCTGTAAATCATTTTGAAGACTTCTGCTACTGCAGAATTTGCATTGACAGAAGACTTCGGGGTGATTTACAGCATTTAATCAGGATTTTCGTTAAATAATAGTTAATAGTTAACATTAATTAGCATTCGAATAAATGTGATCTCTATTTTAATTCCAAGAAGATTATATCTTCGCCTATAAAGAAATCTTCTTTGTTTTATTTGTATTAAATGTTGTAGTATTAAAATTTGTATTGTAATTGCTTTTGATAAATAAACTTTGATTTGATTTGAATACTCACAGATGCTGTATCAACTCAAGCTTTGTAAATAAAACTATCTTGGTATTAACCAACTAAGAACAGCATATATAATGTATATACAAAGAAACACAAAAAGCCTGGTTCAAAAACTGAACACACAAGGATTTATCGAATAAAACATCTTGTTCCGACAAGCCCAGGAGTAGGTCCAAGATGAAGCAGTTTTTGTGTGATTGTATTGGGCTCCCGGTTTTGGCAGCGGTTGAAATATTGTGATCATGTCCAGGATATCAAGTAGGTTTTGTCTGATTGTATTGGAGGGAATTTCTCGAGGAGGCGTTTTGTTTGGGGAATATTTTTGGTTTGTATCTGGAAATGAGATTGGTCGGTGGTTTTGATACAGTGTGAGATGATTGGCTTGTATTGGATCTGACATTTTTTAAGAACGGAGCTTGTTTCGGGAAGCCAATTTTCTCCCCCTATCTGTTTAAAGTCTAGAACTCAGCTCAATTCCGAGCTCAAAAACCGGTCCTTAGTTAATGTCATTAACTAACATCTGGCTGGATGGTATGTTTTGAATCACTTTCCATATGAAACTAATTTCGTCTGTGTAATGTCATTTTTTATGACTCTAATAATCATATAATTTATAGTATCCTATACTATTAAACGAGCAACTTCTGTTTATATGTATATATGTTTAGATGTTTAGATGTTTATAAAATATGTTTATATGTTTATATGTTTGTATTTCACCGGATCTCGAAAACGGCTCTAACAATTCTCACGAAATTCAGAACATAGTAGGTTTATAATATGAAGATATATATATATATATATATATACCCGTGTTTCGGATGGACACGTTAAGCCGTCGGTCCCGGCTGCCTAAAAAGCAGTCGTTAGGTCATGTCAGAGGTCCTGGAATTGATCAGTTGCGACCTGAAAACTCTGACACCAGACCTGAGCCAGCCAGGTCACTCGATATTATTATTTTATTAATATGAAGATTCGATTGCACTAGGTCTCATCCCTGAGAAAACTTGCTGAAGGACATTGAAAGGATAATTATTATTCATCCTTGGAAAAACATCAGATAATAATTATTTCGTCGTCTGTTGGTGATGGAAGTGAGTGAGCGAGTTCATGTGTGTGGGACTGTGTCAAAATTATGACTCAGCTGTTGAACTTTTGTAATCATTCATTCAATCAGGTACTTAGTACCGGTTGCAAAAAAGCTGGGTTATTTTCAATCCTGATTAATTCCAGTAGATCCATCTTTTTGAAATGTTCCTCTCTGATTTGGTTCACGCCAAGTTAATCAGGTTTAAAATTTAACCGGCTTTTGTGCAACTGGGCCTTTGTGAGGGAAATTTTTGCATCCCTCTGGGGATTACTCTCAATTTACTGTTATCAGATGGAACATTTCTGTATGAATGTTATTATAATTTCTTCTTCCGTAATAAATTCTACATGCTTTTGTACTCCAGAGCGAAGCTCGGTCCCCGATATTGCAACTTATCAGGACAATCTACCTGTTGACAAATTGATAGTTGAACAAAATATTGAGGTGTATTTTATAACAAACATAATTGAACATAACTGAACTCCAATAATTACAAAATTCATTGACAATGATTTGTAACCTCAATTGAGATTTCATAACTTTAACCTTTGGACAACATTAACTATTTATCAAAATTCTTGGAGAGAAATAGTACATGCTCAGCCTAGTTTTCTCTAAAATGTTACAATATCATGATTATAGTGTTTTGTACAATAAATAAAATTAATAAATTCAGTGACATCTTAACCTGGAACAAGTTCCACTCCACTCAACTTTGTGTTGTTCCACAACACTCTGAACAAAGTTTAGACACAGGTGTCTTTACACAATAAATTGGCCAATGAAAAAACGTTGCTCTCCTGAAAAAACCCAACATGAACGATGATGTATTCATTCAATTTTTCTGTGACAATTTTGGCTAGGTGTGAAATTCCCCAGGCGGCAATACGTTTCCCCATTAGAAGCGCTAAGCTATGACAAACTGTGTAAATAAGTCAACTAAATTATGTGCTGCGCTCTGGTGGTGGAACGGGGAACTTGTGAGGGGGTTCAAAACTCTTTTGTGGAGGAGGGTGTTGGGAATGGTTGTTTTTTGATAGTACAGAGGGGGTTGTTTGAGAGGTGCTTTCTGAAATAGCATGAGAGAAATCAAGAATACTTTTTGGAAGTGACTAATAATTTATTGTTTTGGAAATACTTTTTAATCCATATTATAGGAGTACTACTCATTTCCAGTTGCATCGTTTCAAGGTACAGACTAAGGCTAGGCACACACCAGTTAGTCAAGACAAGACAAGACATGATCAGACACGTTTAGTCACAATACTTCACATAGTTGCTTATGAAGACATGTCTAATTGCAATGACTAAAATCAGTGTGAGTTGCGTCATAAGCAACTATGTGAAGTATTGTGACTTAACGTGTCTGATCATGCCTTGTATTGTCTTGACAAACCTGGTGTGCGCATAGCCTTATGCGCCATGAAAACGTGCGCATTTTACTTTTCTTCAGCTGATCAGGTTATCAGCTTCAGATCAGCTACTCATCACATCTGTATCTTACTTTTCTGTACATATACGAATATAAAAAGCTGATGAAAAGTGAAATGCGCATGTTTGTGGCGCATAAGTCTGTAGGCTCCTCTAGATAAAATGAGTGTATAATAAATATAATGTTACCAATATTATATAGGACGCTGGAATTTTTCGAAATATAACAAGATTTGGAATGATCTTTCAAGCAGTCCTACGGTGATAAAATTCTCAACCTTTTTACTTTCCTTGCCCTATTGCCATAGGTAAGGAAAGTATTGCTTTCCGAAAAAAATTAAGGTACCCCAATTTCTAAATTTCTATACGTTTCAAGGTCCCCTGAGTCCGAAAAAGTGGTTTTTGGGTATTGGTCTGTATGTGTGTGTGTGTATGAGTGTATGTGCGTCTGTGTACACGATATCTCATCTCCCAGTTGACGGTATGACTTGAAATTTGGAACGTAAGGTCCTTACACTATAAGGATCCAACACGAACAATTTCGATCAAATGCAATCCAAGATGGCGGCTAAAAATGACGAAAATGTTGTCAAAAACAGGGTTTTTCGCGATTTTCTCAAAAACGGCTCAAACGATTTTGTTCAAATTTATACCTGGAATAGTCATTGATAAGCTCTATCAACTGCTACAAGTGACATATCTGTAAAAATTTCAGGAGCTCCGCCCCATCTATGCAAAGTTTGATTTTAGATTCCCAATTATCAGGCTTTAGATACAATTTAAACAAAAAATTTCACGTGGAAACGATTGATCATGAAAATCTCTTCAATTAATGTTCAGTAACATTTTCACCAAAAATTGAAAATAAGCTCGAAATTTGAGAAAATGTTATTATTTCAATTACAAACCGTTGGCAACTGTTCATTCTATTAAATCATTCACTATGAAGAGATAGCAAACTTCGTGTGTCTCCAGCCTTATTGTCCTGTCACCAGCTGGCTTGGATCTTTGAATAGTAGACTTGAGATGCGCGGGAACACTAGCGTAGGTGATAAATTTTTATAACGGCAAGGAAAGTTGTGTGAGTGCGCCAATCCAGATTTTTGTAGTCAAGAAACTGTGTTTCGAAAACACATAAATATTTGAAAATCACTCACTTTTTATGAGAAATAATAAGGATTGCATTGCAATCATAAGGAGGTACTTAATCAGCTTCATCAGGAAATTCACAACTATAAGGAAAATTCGAAAAAAATTAAAATCTCTCACATTCATAAGCATTGAACTTGATGCAAAGTGTGCTTTTACACACTTCCATCTACGATTCATCATAAACACATGCTTCTCAACTTTTACAATGGGATTCAAGTCAACTGGAAGTGGATATGAAGTTCAAATACAGATGGAAATTACTAAGATATTGCGTTTAATTCGATTCAAAAGTAGCTAATGTATTCGGGGTGATTTACAGCATTCAATTGGGATTTTCACTTGACAATATTAATTATTATCCATTAAATACATTGCACAGTATTACAAAACTCTGAAAACTCTGACACCAGACCTGAGCTGGCCAGGTTACTCAACATTATTATCATATTCCTCAGTATCACAAACAAAAATAGATATAGATATAGAAATAAATATAGACCTTGCACTACGTATCCCAAACCCCACATTCCAGTCATAAACCCTTGCGTGAGAACGCTATCTTTTGGGCAGATATGAGAATAAAAATGATGGATAGAAAGTGAAGAACACAATCATCAGCTGATATGTCTGCAGATGATATCATTTACAACAAACTCCACACTTCTTGCGATTAAATACAAAGATGGAAGAAGAGGAAGAAGACGAGGAAGAAGAAGAAGAATAATAATAAGAAGACGAAAAAAGGAGAGGTATATACACTAGTAGAAAGGAAGAACAGAATCATATATATGTCTGCAGATATAATAATATTTACAACAAAACTCCACACTTCGTCATATTATCTTCTAGCGATTAGATACAAAGATGAAACAACATGTGTGATCATTGCACGCTATACTGAGATTCTCTACATACTGTCAGGATACTCCATATATTTAACATCATTGCTCTCCATTCAACCGTTGCTGACATTACGGAGTGGGTCTCAGTACACTAGATTGTGAAGGGCGGGATTATTATGTTTCTTCTTCTTCTTCTTCTTCTCCTACTCTTTCTTCTTCCCTCTTCTTCTTGTAAACTTGTGTGGATCACACTCATAATATGTTGCGGGTCTGCAATGTGTGTGTTCACATTATATGTTTCCTGTAAGGTTTCGGGTTGTTGTTGTTTATTATGCTGCGAAGGAGGGTTGTGCCAAAAAACGCTAATAAAACTGTGAGAATGGCGGCTGAGATTGTTTGTTCAGTATTGCATTACCAACTACAACCATTCAGAGTGTACTGCAGTCGTTATTTAGTATGGGTTAATGTTGTGTTTCGGATGGATCATTATAAGATTCTTCTTCTTCTTCTCTTCCTCCTTCTTCTCCATTTTCTTCTTCTTCTTCTTCTTCTTCTCCTTCTCCTTCTTCCTCCTTCTCTTCTTCTCTTCTTCTCTTTGTATATCTTTCATCTTTGTAGCATTTCCACCTCTTGTCAACACGTTATTGAACAACTGACTGAGCTCTGAACTGTGGCCACGCCCCCACTCGTCTCTGATTGGCTGAGACGCTTTCAAACGACTAGTTGCGAAATCTGTCACTAGACGGCAGTATGTACTTGGTCAACATTATTATCTACATTTCTCTTTCCACATTAGATCAAGAATAAAGATTCTCTTGTTTCTCTGAAGCATAATCACATCATGATTGGAAACGTCAAGAAAATAATTATAATACATTGAAACAATCATTGGATGGGATTTGTATAAAATAACATGGAATTACACGTGAACAAAACTTTTATAATCCTCACTCTTGCTGTCTTTTTTATTATCCATCCAATGAACGTTCGTTTATGTAAAAGTTGAAACCCCATAGAGGTTTCTAATTCATCTACTGTATTTTTCCATTTATCTTTTTCTCATTTTCTGATCTTTGACATTCTATTTGGCTGTACCAATCCTCTGGAAACCTTTTTTGCTAATGGTTAAAGTCCTTCAATCTCTTATATTTTATTTCATTCACCATTTCCACCTGTGTGACCTAATCTTTCCTCTTATTCTCAGTTACACTCAAATCCTCAATTTGTTTCTCTTCGATCGATTTTCCCCTCTCTTAGTACTCAGGCAAACGCGAGTAGAAACAGAGAACGTATTCACATGCACATTGTTGTAAACAAAATCCTTCACCAGGTGTTGTTTCAACGCACACATAGACCTACGTCTGACTGTCGGCATATGTTCGTCTCAATGTACCTTGAATACATGTTTTACATTCTACGTACATTGGGTTGTCTTTTGCTGTGTGTGTGCGTTTGCTTACACTCATTACCGTACTCATACTTTATGTGGAATAACTCATATTATCTTAATCAGAGCCCTGGTAATTAATAATGCTCATCATTATTCGCTTCATTGAAATAATGAGAATCATCATCATCATCATCATCTATGAAAAAATCGACCAATCAAACTCAGGTAGACTAAGAATGCTCATCATTCAAATCATCATCATCTTATCAATCTGAAAAAGTAACTGATATTCACCTGATTAAAACCCAAGTAACCAACAATGCTAATCATTATTTCCACCATTATAATCATGATCAATGTAGGAAAGAGACTGATATTCTCCTGAAATCATGTAGGGCAACAACGTTCATCATTATTCATCATCATTCCCATCATCATCATCCTCATGTCTCAACTTCATCTTCAACAACAGGTTAATAATAAATTGAGTAGGATGATGTGAATTATTGGATATTCCATTGTGAAAGAACAGCGACAGTTCATCCTCGAATATAGTTCTTGTTTATCACCCAGATGAACCACAGTTCCTTTCCTTATAAATGGACAGATGACAGTTCCTCCTTAAATATGTACAGTTCCTCCTTCAATATAGTTCAGCTCATTTCACAGATGAATGACAGTTCCTCCTTGCATAATATAGTTCGTGTACGAATATAGTTCCTATCTATTTCACAGATGTCTCTACTCTCATCAGGCTATTGGAATAGTGGATACAATTCCTCCTTGAATATAATTGAGCTCACCTCACTGATGAACGACAGTTCCTCCTCGAATGAAATAGTTCTTGCCAGAATATCTCACAAACGAACGATTAATCCTACTCGATTAATATAGCTTCTGCTCATCTCATAGATGGCACTACTCTCATCAGGCTATGACAATATTGGACACAGTTCCTAATCGAATATAGTTCATCTTACCTCACAGATGAACGACAGCTCCTCCTTGGATAATATAGTTCATGCTCTAATATTTCTCACAAATGACCGAAAGTTCCTCCTCGAATAATATAGCTCCTGCCCATCTCACAGATGGCGCTACTCTCACCAGGCTATTATAATATTGGACACAGTTCCTCCTCGAATATAGTTCAGCTTACCTCACAGATGAACGACAGTTCCTCCTTGAATAATATAGTTCTTGCCCGAATATCTCACAAATGAACGACAGTTCCTCCTCGAATAATATAGCTCCTGCTCATCTCATAGATGGCGCTACTCTCATCAGGCTATTAGAGAAGTGGACACAGTTCCTTTCTCTGATACAGTTAACATTCCGGCAGTCGCGCTGTTGTAAAAAGTACAACAGTGTCAGTTTTTTGCCACACAAAACTATTGAATGGGATGGTGTCGGTGAATGAGTCACGTATGCATTACAAAAGTTTTTTCCCCATCACTCCACTGAGTTGCAGTATCAACCGAGCAATGGTTCAGTCTTTAGGTGCCCTTTAGTCGCAACAGTGCATAATATTTTACTTATAACTTAACTAGAAGCTATTTTTGGTGATTTTTAGTAAATTCAGTCATTATCTCAAAAATTGATATTTATTTTTTAACAAATTTTTGTATTATTGAATGAACAATACAATGAAGAATTTATCTTTAACTTAAATTTTAACTTTATGCGCTCTAATCTAAAAAAATGATCGAAAACTTTCTCATTTTGATAGCTTGATAGTAAACAAAAATCATGGTAGACCATGAGCACAGTGCATAATATTAAGTCTCACTGTGCATATTAAGATAGGGAAAGACTGTATACAGGGACTGTAAACGAACCAATAATACAGAATTGATGGCTTAGCTTGGTGTACCTTATTGGGCTACGAAATTGTAATCATCCAAATGTTTATAGGCGTGGAATAATTCAATAAGATGGGAATAGTAATTATACAATAATTAATATGTTAGACAGTAAACAGTCAATAACACTTGGAAAACATCCTTTTTGGACTCAAAATAGTGTGTGAATTAAGTTATCATTTACATAACCTCTAGACTGTGTATTCCAAATTAAGGTTTAAAGCAGTTTTGGGCGATTGCCTGTTGTTTTTACCTGCATTGTATCTATTGTCTATGAATAAATAAAATAAAATGAAAATAAATAAAATTGGATGTTGTAAAAATTACAACACGCGACTGCTCGTGCGATTGAGTAGGGCGTGACTACCGGAAGGTTAAGCTCACCTCACAGATAAACGACAGTTCCTCCTTGAATATTAATAATAATAATAATAATTCTTGCCCGGATATCTCACAAATTAACGACAGTTCCTCCTTGAATAACTAGTAGTTCTGTGAACAGTAGACGTCGCGCAGTTATAACGACGTGCCAAACCATAAGCACATCCACACTGATACACTAACTATTTAATTGATCAGATCATGCTTACACAAGATTTAATTATCATATAACGCTTTCCGGAATTTAGCGCGAGAAAAGCAGAAGACATCTATTGTGAGGTCCACGTTATAATGACAGTATTTGATCAACTCTGGTTTTGCTTTCCTTTTCTATCAATTTCAATTTATTTTCCTTTACACACATACATAAAATACAAGTAATATTAAATTACAACAAGAATAAACAACTAGCAAAATTAGTACAAAAAAAAAACAAAAAAGTCCGTACAAGATGCTAATTCTGAATTTGGTGTAAAGGGGTGGGATTGAAGCTCTTCCAACTATGGTTACCCATGTACTAGGAAGGCTTTCAATCCTTGAGAGGGAAATAAAGGATTAGGAAAAAAGGTGAGGTGGGATGATAGGATAGTTAATTTAATAAAGAAAAATAAATAAAAAGGTCCACACTAGATTGGTAAGTGAGCACACAAAAACACTAAGTTCTCTTTTACTTTGTTTAATTTACAGGTAGAAAAAATAGTTCGTTTTAATCCAAATACTAATATCATGCTTTATTTTTTTAGTCATTTTGCGCAGCAGATATATTCTTCAGGAATTTTATTTATCAATTTAGTGCTTAAATATATAAGTTGTCTTCTGATGGTTTCAATGTTTGTATTGTACATAAGATACTTATTTGAGGAGGGTCTCAGATTGTACAGGTTATTGATTGTGTTATTTGTGCAAGGAAAATTAGCTTTATGTTTGATTATATATTTCGCTACATTTATTACGTACAACTGCCTAACTGTTACACATTAACTCTCTTGAAGTCAAGTCGGTTGGTAAAGTCTGGGTTTATTTAAAATGTTTTGATTATTGATTTTTGAATTATGAAAAGCTCTTCTAAGTGAGAATTATAACAGCCCCCCATACGGATATACCATACTGAATTATGGACTGGACCAGTGCAAAGTAAACCATTTTTAGATGTTTTGAGTTCAGAATTTTTTTTGCTTCGTAGAATTTATAGGATAGATATCTCATTCTTCTGCAAATAAATTTATGTGTATGTCCCACTTCAAATTTTCATCTATTTGGACACCTAGATATTTGGTACTTTTGACTCTTTTTATAGTAGGGCAGGTGCAGTTATCGTTGCAGTTTGAGGGAGTTTCAGATTTAAATTCTCATCAGGTTTACCAGTTGTATTGAAGCGAAGGTGATGTAATTGGTTTTTTCAATGTTCAGGCTCAGGGTGTTTCTGTCCAACCAATTTTTTATGAGCAAACAGTTCTGCTCTGCAATTTCATGTACCCCAGTCGAAGATTCCCCATGAAAATAGCTGCAGTGTCATCTGCGAATGATATAGTTGTGGCGTTTTTTTTATTTCAGCTTTAATAAGTCATTGACATATAATATAAAGAGGATTGGTGATAGTACCGTTCCCTGAGGCAAACCGTAGGAGGTCATTTTGGAGACATCAGTAAGTCCGTCGATTGTTAAAGAGGGTTCTATCTCTCAAGTAGCTCTTTATGAGTTCTAGAAATATTCCCCTTAAGCCATATCTTTCGAGTTTATTGTAAAGAAACCTATGTGGTATAGTATCAAAGGCTTTTTTAATATCCAGGAAAACTGCTATAGATTTGTAATTGGAATTCAAGTTTTGTGAAACAGTATTAGAAAATTCAATTAACGCATCTTCGGTACTTTTCGCAGTCTGGAATCCAAATTGATTCTTATCTATTATTTTATGCTTGTTCAAATACACAACTAATCTCTTCTTTATAATTTTCTCCATGATTTTTGCTAGATTACTAATAAGGCTGATTGGTCTGTAGTTACTTGGGTCCAAGGGATCTCCTTGCTTGAATAAAGGTATTATCTTGGCGGTTTTGAAATGTTTAGGGAAGTAGCCTTGTTCAAAGCATTTGTTGAAAATCACGGAAAGCGGCTGTGAAATAGTGTGGCTTATATGTTTGAGTACTGTGTTATTGAGATTATCCAAGCCTGGGGTGCAGTTATTTTTCAGCTCTATCATTCGACAAAGCCGGTTGTACTATCCTTTTCTAGGTCCACAACGATGTCAATTATGTTTTTGACAGTGTAGAAATATAATTAATTAATGCAGAGAATCGGCATCGCTATTCTTCTATCTTTATCCACTGCCATAATAACGTGGACCACACTATAGGCGCCCAGACGAGCAGTTATAAGTTCTTTGGATCCTATTCAATTATGCATACAAATTGCATTCAATGAGGCATGCAATTTATAGTCTACACAGCTGTTAATTTTTTACCAAGTTACATTGAGATATTGCATTGCATGCGTCATGGCATGCAATTTATAGTCAACTCGACAGCTGATTTATGATGAATAATTCTATAGTCTTATTTTTACTCTAATATTGACGTATATGAAGGAGGCTCCTTTTTCCTTTTATATTATCCTTGAAATGCAGAATTTCAAAAAACCTTGTATATACGTCGACGCGCAATTTAAAAAGGAACATACCTGTCAAATTTCATGAATATCTATTACCGCGTTTCGCCGTAAATGCGCAACATATAAACATTTAAACATTCAAACATTTAAGAGAAATGCCAAACCGTCGACTTGAATCTTAGACCTCACTTCGCTCGGTCAATAATAATAGTTCTTGCCCGAATATCTCACAAATGAACGACAGTTCCTCCTTGAATAATAATAATAGTTCTTGCCCGAGTACCTCACAAATGAACGACAGTTCCTCCACGAATAATATAGTTCATGCCCATCTCACAGATGGCGCTACTCTCATCAGGCTATTAGAAAAGTGGACACTCAGCATAAAGACATCGGATCATGTTTTATTCATTGCTGCTTCCATTTATCTTAGCCACGGCTCCATTCCGAACAATCCATTATTAATTGAGATGGAAATGGATTGGATGGCCAGTCTTGGCTACCTGTGCAAGGCAAGCTTGGTGACGTCATAGCGAGGGTTGAGGGGGAATCAGTTATGGCTGGGGCGACAGTTTAGAGGGAGGGCGGGAAAGAGAGAGTGAGAAGATTGAGAGGGACAGTTGTTATGAATGGAGTTAGGAAGTATTGGATGTGAAAGTAGATTGATGGATACATGTTCATGGGGTTCATGAATTTGGTACATGTCATTAAATTCATGAATAAGATACATGTTCATTGAATTTATTAATTGTGTCATTGAATTCATGAATAAGATATAATGTTCATTGAATTTATCAATCGTATGATCTATGAATACCAGAGTATGAACTGGTTTACATTGATTATAGTCTGTTATATTTTGTTAAGCTTGGTAACGTCATAGCAGGGGATTAAGGGGGGATCAGTTGTGGTTGAGAAATGACAGTTTTAGGTGGTGGGTGAGAGAGAGGAGATTCAGAGGGACAGTTGTTATGTATGGAGTTAGGGAATATTATATGAGAAATCTGATTGATAGATCATTGAATTCATGAATTGTGTAATCTATGAATACAAGAGTATGGACTGGTTTACATTGATTTTGATTATAGTTATATTTTGTTGAGCTTGGTGACGTAATAGTAGGGGATTGAGAGGTAGAATCAGTTGGGGCTGAGAAGTGACAGTTTTAGGGGGAGGGGGAGAGAGAAAGTAGATTGAGAAGGACAGTTGTCATGAATGGAGTTATGGAATATTAGATGAGAAAGCAGATTGATGGATACATGTTCATGGGATTCATGAATTGTGAACATGTCATCGGATCCATGAATACAAGAATATCAAGGGGTTCCAATTGAATGAAGTTATTAATCAATGAATGATATATATGTTTATATATATATGTTTTGAGAGAATGCGGTATGGGGATTGAGAGAGATAGTTATTGATATGAATGGAGTTGAGGGATATTGGATCAGGAATCAGATTGGTTGATACATGTTCATTGAATTTATAAATTTTGCACAAGCTGGATATCAACTGGTTTCCATTGATTAAATTTATTCATTGCTTAATCTCTGTTAAGAAGAATGTAAGATGAAGGGACAGTTCTTATGAATGTAGTTGGTAAGTATTGACCACTATTAACTGGTTTTCATTTGAGTTACTTGATGGATCTCTGAATGGGAATTTGGATTGATAGTTACAATCACATGTCATTCAATTGATGAACCCTAGAATATTCACAGGTAACGGAGTATTGGATGAGGGATCAGATTGATAGATGAAATGTTCATGGAATTCATGAACTATGTACGTGTCATCAGATCTCTGAATACAAGAATATTAATTGGCTTTCGTTGATTGAAGTTATTTGTAAAGGTTGACTCAAGGAATAATAATGCGAATCTCCACCCTGTTTTCGAATCCAATCAAATTTGTTCAAACCAATTTAATCCTATTGATTGTGTCCAAACAATACTAAAATAAAAAAAAAAAACTGCTCAACTCGGCTTTCTGTTCTCTGTACCTATATTAGGCACAATTCTGCAATCTTAGGATTGCATAGACTATAGAATCGATCTGAATAGGCTGTAGGTCAAACTAATTGAACTCAGCATGACATTTTTTCTAAATAACATTTCATAAACGTTATCTTTATTTACTATCTTTCAGTAAGCATTGGAGGAAAGAAATTATTTTCCCATTGAATTCATAAACATATACCATATAGGGCAGTGGCGCCGTAAATATAAATACTATATAATAGCTTACTCATTTCATTTGCAATTCCCATTCGCATTTAGTGGTTCAGTTCCTCTCGAATCGTGTTACTGCGTGCACGCGTCAACGGGTCCGCTGAATTTGACGAATGAAAAGTTATTCAAGTGAGTTGAGTCAAGAACAAGTTTTATTTTTTCAACTAAGCTATGTCACTCATGAAAGATGTACGTTCCTATTAGAGTTTAATGCTTGGGATTAAGGGAGAAGGGGGCTGGAGAAAGGTGGTACGATTTTAGAAGAGCGGCCCGGAATTTTTTTTCGGGGGGCCCGGTTTGGAAGCGTTACGCCACTGGATCCCGAGGTGAAAGAATATTGATCTATGAACAGAACAAAATGACGTCCAATACTTTTGGAGATAATTTCTAGAATAGTAAAAGTTTGAAAATCAAAAAAGAAGTTAGAAAATGTCTCTTGTCATCATGACTGACCATATATCCACACATTATGTATTCTCAATGTATTCCTCACGCATGTAACCCATATGTGTCTCATACATATTTGTGACACATACGCATTACCGTTTATAATGGATGGGCCTAATGGGTGACACATTTTCATGCTGACGATAAACAATTCATGACACGTTATGCGTTCCCCGACTCCATTTCATGCTGTATTTACGCAGTGTGGTTTCAGCTGTGATTGATCTTGCAGTGTTTTAGTGGTGCAGCTTTCATTTTTGGTGGAAAAATTGAAACTGTTTTGGAGAGGAGAATTGATGGGCAAGAATTTTTGATAATTCTTGGTGTGTTCTTCAAAGAGTGAAATGTTTAAAATCATTTCGGATTATTTTAGGTGTGAACTGCAACATAGCTCTTTTCATATTCATTTTTCTGTATTGTTCTATATAGTCCTAAGTTGTCATTTATTGTCCTGTATTATACTCGATTATCCTGTATTGTCCTTTATAAATCATATCAAATCGAAGTTTATTCATCAAAAAACAGTTACAATACAAATTAGAATACTAGAACATTCAAAGAAAGTTTTATGCATTGAATAATTCATTGATAGGCATAGATAATTCAATGAATAAATATACACCCCACTATAAATTATATAAGTTGAGGTGTGGAATATGCTTTGTGTTGGGTTATAGTCTAGTGTTGTCCTGTAGAGTCCTGTAGTGTTTTGTATTGTCTTGTATTTTCTTGTATTGTTCCTTTATAGTCCAGTAAATTTCCTGTATTGTCCTGTTACTCTATTACGATCCATAAATTTGGAAATGGATGTATATATAATATCATGATGAATACATTTTAGCATGCTTTGAAAGTATAGAGAAATGGGATAAGAAGTCGTTCAAAAACTTTCATAGCCACAAAAGTAGGATATTTCTTAGAGTCATTGTAAAATCAGTATATCTGAAAAAGTACATTGATGATTAATGTTTAGTTCAGTACTGTTTATCGAACAATAATGACTCAATCCGTATTTAATTTCATTTATTGTCATTTATATGGAACGTTCTAGTAGGTTATAGAATATCAAGTAGGTTGATTTGGACAGTATATTATGAATTGAAAATGGGACAGTTTTGGGCATGAGCCTGTTGTGCCTTTCCTCATGTCAAGTATTTGTACACAATCTGATAAATAAATAAATGAATAACATCCCTATATAGATACAGTGGAACCTGGATAGTATTCTAGGACAATTAACAAGGACTTATAATAATAAGGATCAATAAAAATAATCATTTGTGAAAGATTTTGTGTTGAACCAAGCAGCTGAACATGAGGTTGGGTTTGAAAAGGTATTATAAAATAGTTTTTGTGGGATTCTCAGTATATTAAACAAGTGGGTTAGCCGTGTAAGATTCATCATCTTTGCAACAGCTAGTACAGTATTCTATTGTGAACATTATGTTTTATCCAGCTTCAATTATATAATAATGCACAATGATAAAAGTTCCAACAATCATTCATTTTTTGATCAAGGGTATAGGCCTACTCCAGTTTAAAACGTAAAGAGGCTTAGGTGTGTAACACAAACTCTCAAACCTAACTTAAATACACATTTATTCACACAACGATATAATTGGATCTGATTTATTAATCAGGGCGATTGATTGATTGATTGATTGATTGATTGAGTACTTTATTTATGTAGATTACAATATATACTGGCTTATACACTTATATACAATAGCTTACAATACAGCAAAATTATAGATGAATTTACATAATATAGACTAGGAAAATAACTATAGAACTGTATATGATATGAAAAAGCAATTTGTAATATAATAACTATAGATAATAATCATATTGTTATGCATCTACATAAATTGGCGGAGCTTTGGACATATCAATGTCCATTCTTTGGGAAGAATAATAAAAATATCCTCCCCACTAACTCTCTACCAAAACGTTAATTTCGTTATTTAAACTAAGGATTTATTTATTAATGGAAATATTGTAAAAGTTTTAATCAATATGAATATTGAAGAGAAAAAAAAACAGAAAATTGATAAAGTAAAATAATTATATAGGTAGATAAGATCAAATAATTGATTAATAAAATGAAGTAGGCTGAAAGTAGATCAGGGTTATCAAATTTCAGTAATATACAGCAGTATGCAGTGGATAATTGAAATAACATGAGTTTATATAATATATATATATATATACAATTCGTTCTATAACATGGTTTAAAGGTTTATATTGTGGGAATGGGTGAGGGATGGTTGTCATGTGATCGTTCTAGGGCCGGACAGTTTCAGTCATTTGCTCCAAAATATGTTTTTTTAAAGTCAGGTTGAAGCTCGCTCGGCTCTCGATAGACCTGATAGAAACAGGAAGTGTATTCCATGCACGACAGGCACTGACTAAGAAGGATTTTGTGAAAATAGTAGTTCGATGATTGGGTATCCTTAAAGTACTTTCTCCGGTTCTAGTATGTGAAGCATCTATCCTCCTACCTTCAGAGACAAATTTGAAATCATCTTTAAAATAGTTCGGATTACCGTATTTCAAGATATCTCTAACAAGCTTGACTATTCGAAAAAGCCTCTGATCGGGAAGCTTCAATGTTGAACTAGCAATGTGGGCTGGGGTGATATGATCATGGCGTTGGAGAGAGTAGACGAAACGTAGACAATAATTTTGGCAACGCTGTAGTTTATCATTCAGAGTAACTTGCATATCGTTAAGAACAGAATTACAATACATTAAATGTGGGAAGATGAGAGATTGAACCAATAATAATATCGTGCATTTTCTTCAATGCATGCATGCATGGCTGAGAATACCTTTTTACAAGTTTTGTTCACTTGTTCTGACCAGTCAAGAGTATTATTCATAATAATGCCTAAATTTTTAACTGAGCTACAGTAAGGAATGTCATTACCGTCTACACTGATTTTGTGAATCGATTCAAGGTCAATATTGTTTATAAGACGAGAATATCCAATTATAATGGGTTGTGTTTTGATGGGATTAAGCTTAAGGCCATTTTTCTTTGTCCATTCCACTATCGAATTGATATCCTGATTCATTATTCCAACTGTTTCATTAATTTTTGTTATGGGACAGCTTAAATAGATTTGAAGGTCGTCTGCATAAGTATGGAAACTGGAGAATTTGATAATGGAAGAAAGGTCATTAGCATACAAAGTGAAGAGGAGAGGGCCTAAAATTGAACCTTGTGGTACTCCATGCATAACGTTTTTCCAAGTTGGCTTTTTGTCACCGACAGATACACATTGTTTCCTACCTAATAGATAGGATTTAAACCAAACTAACGAGTTGCGACTGAAACCAAGAATAGCCAACTTATTCAGAAGGACTGTATGATCAACAGTATCGAATGCTTTAGAAAAATCAAATAGGGTGAGGATGGTGCATTTTCTTTGGTCCATAGCTAACCTTATATCATCAGTGACACGAAGCAGAGCTGTCTCAGTTGAATGGAATTTTCTAAAGCCTGATTGAAAGTTATGAAGCTTACTATTGTTGTCTAGAAATTTTACAACTTGAGCATGAATGAGTCTTTCTAGCACTTTGGACAATGCAGGTAAAATACTGATTGGTCTAAAATCCTCAACTTTATTGGGTGATGGAACTTTATTTAGAGGGCGAACCAGAGCAAACTTCCAGTTTTCAGGGAAAATGCCTTCTTCAAGTGACTTGTTGAAAATGTATGTAATGGTTGGTAAAACAGCAAATAACATATTCTTGATAAATTTAATAGGAATTTTGTCTACACCCGTAGCATTACTATGAATACGTTGAATTGCTCTGAAAGTGTCTTCTTCTGAGATTGGATGGAAATGAAATTGATCAGTGATTGGTAAATCTAAGTTTGTAACCTGCTCTTCAAGATCATCTATATGATTAGCAATGACAACTTCGTCGCGTTGGTTAGAGTGTGAAACGAAATGGTCATTTATATTATTCAATGGTAAGTCAATTTGTGGATTCGATTTCTGTTTGCCAAGCCCGAATTCTTTTATTCCCTGCCAAAGTGATTTAGAGTCTTGTCTATTGTTTGTCATAAACGAATTCAAGTACCTAATCTTTGAGTTCCGTAATTCCTGTTTACGAGATTGTTGGCGATTAAGAGAGAACAAACGCTCACCAACAGATTCAATCTATACAGTCAGCAATATTCAATGATAATGCTCCAAAACACTTTCCATCCAACAAATTCTAACGGTTCTAAGTTAATCCTTCTATACATAGAAACAATCCGCAGTTCCCTTACTGTAACAAACGAATATAATTTAGCTCTTGAACTACCCAAAATGTAAGTTACCTCTTACAAACGCTTTTCCAATAAGCATACATTCCAACAGCAAGGCAGCGTATTGGGTCCAGTGTGAGTGAATTACCGGGGTTTCAAGCCACCATTAAGCCCCCAGTCGGAGTAAAAGGTTTAAGCAGGAATTAGTGGGACTCCGGTTTCCCCAAGTCCAGTTGCTCCTAAATCGTTCACCCCTCCCCTCATCGTAATTCAACCCACTTCGGAAGAATAATCAAGTCCGAGATTCGATTATTCGTGAGTCGATTGTTTGAAACTCGATTGGTGGAGACTCGATTAGCACGCTGTCCGTTACGATCTGATGGCTTGTAATTCTTCAAGGATATTGCTGGGTTTATCTCATGGATATCCTTGTAATTCAAACTTCAAGGATACTTCAAGGATATTTCAAGGAAACTTCAAGGATATCCCTGAGTTTATCTCATGGATACTTATAATCATTTATCTGGTGTGGGATAAAACACAACCAGAGGAGATTATTCAAAATAGAGACATGATTACAAAAGCATACTACAATTATTTACAAAGTATTAATACAATTGGTTGATAATTTGCTGATCTATGAAAATGTGGACCCACTAAAAGTGAATGTGTCACTGAGCTTTCAAAGACTGAACTAAATGTCAACATCTTTGAACAAAATGTATGAATACCTCTCAATAAAGCCTTCAATGATTGGTTCTCGTGGAATCAATCACCGTTAAAATTTAACTTGCTCTTGTGCAACCGGTCCTGAATATTCAAGGTAGGAATAATCTTCTGATGAGCAAAAGGTGATATGTTGAGACAAAGATGATAAGGAGGGAAATAGAAAGGGGAAGAAAAGTGAGAAGGAGAAGTATGGGAAAGTAAGATGAATTACAAGAGGATAAGAAGAGGAATTTGGTGACAGTGAAGAGGATAATAATTATCTGCAATTGGATATAATTTGCTTCAAGAGTTGAAGCAACTATGATGCAAAATCATAACCTTGACATGTAAAGCTTATGATAACCTTCTCATAAACTTGTCATGTAAAGCTTATGAAAACCTTCTCATAACTTGTCATTTGAAGCTTATAAAACCTTTTCATAACCTTGTCATGTAATAGTATCTTAAGCCACAAAGACGGGAAGGGGCCTTTTGCAGGCGAGAATGATGTTTCTAGTCAAGGCGTTAGCCGAGACTAGAATTTCATTCAAGCACTGCAAAAAACATTCACGTCCATTTAACTTACACTATTTTCGTCATAATAATATAGAAAAGAATAATTGAGAAACAGAAACATTACCTGCTTGTGCTGACATTACTACATGCATTCTATAAACATAACCTAATTTACAATTTTCGAAGCCGGAATTTCTTGATTGTAGTTGACAGAACTTCCACTTGGAGCGCTAAAAGGCGGTTTTTACCAGTTTTGGTGTTTCCAATTCGGAACTAGGAAACATACTCAACTGTAAATGAAACATAATATGATTTTATTACAGTATAGTATGCTGTAATGAGAATCATATATGTTCATTTGTTCTGCAATCAGCTGTTTACCGGCTTGATTTCATGGATTTAAAACAGCTGAAATTGAATGCCTATGACAAAAATAATATGATAACCTTTTCGTAACCTTGTCATGTAAAGCGTATGAAAACTTGTTATGTAAAGCTTATGAAAACCTTTTCTTAGCCTTGTCACGTGGAGCTTATGAAAACCTCTCCATAACCTTGTCATGTGAAGCTTATGACAACCTTTTCATAGCCTTGTCACGTGAAGCTTGTGTAGACCTTTTCATAATTTTGTCATGTAGAGCTTATGAGAACCTTTTCATAACCTTGTCATGTCAAGCTTAAGAAGACCTTTTCATAACCTTGTCATGTGAAGCTTATGATAACCTTGTCTTGTAGATCTTATGAAAACCTTAAGAAACCTTGTCATGTAGACCTTAAGAAACCATTTCATAACATTGTCATGTAAAGCTTATGAAAACCTTTTCATAACCTTGTCATGTAAAACGTATGAAAACCTTTCCATAACCTTATCATGTGAAGCTTATAGAACCATTTCATGTGAAGGTTATGAAAACCTCAGTAGTCAGTGGTTTGAATAACCTTGTCATGTAAAGCTTATGGAAACCTTTTCATAGCCTTGTCATGTAAAAGCTTATGTATAACCTTGTCATGTGAAGCTTTTGAAACCCTTTCCACAACCTTGTCATGTAAAGCCTATGAGAACCTTGAAGGTTATGAAAACCTTGCTATTCAGTGATTTGAATAACCTTGTCATGTAAAGCTTATGAAAACATTTCCAGGTGAAAACCTTGCTATTAAGAGGTTTGAAGAACCTTGTCGTTTGAAGCTTATGAGAACCTTGTCATGTGAAGCTAATGAAAACCTTTTCATAACCTTCTTATGTGAAAGTTATGGAAATCTTGCTATTCAGTGGTTCAAATAACCTTGTCATGTGAAGATGAAGATCAAGAAAGAGATGAAGAAAGAGGAGAAAAAGTACGAAAGAGAAGTTGAAGGTACAGGGGTGGGATAGGAGGGGAGAAGTAGGAGAAATTCGTGAGACAGTGGAGAGAAAAATGATCTGGAATCGGATATAAGTTGCTAAGAATAGCTCAGTGTCAGTCGAATCGACCTATCTCACAGAACACTAAACTTTTCAGAAAGCGTCTTCAACTTCCTTTGCTGGGAGATTGGAAAAGAGAGAGCGTAGAAGAAGGATAGGTGGAGAACGGTGATGGTGAGGGGATGAAGAGAAGACGTCAGAAGGTGTAGGAGAAGGAGGAGGTCGAGTACGAGGAAGAGGAGAAGAAGAAGAAGAAGAAGAAGAGAAGAAGAAGAAGAAGAAGAAGAAGAAGAAGAAGAAGAAGAAGAAGAAGAAGAAGAAGAAAAAGAAGAAGAGGGAGAAGTAGAAGAAGAAGAAGCAGACAAAGAAGAAGAAGAAGGTGGAGGAGGAGGACGAGGAGGAGGAGAAGAATAAGGAGGAGCATAACCTAGAGGAAGAGGTACGAGGAAGAGGAGTTGGAAAAGGGAAAGGAGAAGGAGAAGAAAGAGGACGAGAAGGAGGAGGATGAGGGAGAGAACGAGGAGAAAGAAGAAGATGAACAGAAATCTTTAGAACGATTTTGAGAAAGACGGCTCCAAACCTCAAGGGAAATCACATTCAGGTTGAATAAGAAGCGAAAATTGTGTTTAAAATTGTAGAGTAATCCAGGTGAAGTGAGTTTCTCGGTATTTTTCTTCATTGTCATCTTCTTCTCCTTCTTCTCTTCTACAGCCTTCTTTGGATTGCTTTATCTTCTTAAACTCTTTTACAATTTTTGTTGGTTCACCATTGAATTATATATTCTTCAGCAATAACATTTATTGTTTTCCTGTAATTGTTTTTAGTTTGATAGGTCTTGTTTTGATTCTGAGTCATCATACTCATTTTATTCTCTTTTGTCTTTTTATATACTTTTTCTCTCATAGTCATTTTATTGAGTATACTTTTCATTGATCACCAACTTTTTCTCTCACATCTTTGTAATGTATTGTATATGAAAATTTTTATATTATTCACATTAATATTGAATGTAATATTGAATGTTCATTCTCATTTATAATAATCAATTATATAATAATTATACTAGCCGTCAGGCTCGCTTCGCTCGCCATATCCGTCTAGCCAGGGGGCTCCGCCCCCTAGACCCCCGACTGGATCGTCCAAGAATAAGATCAGCAGGCTCGCTTCACTCGCCTGCATTTTTCATTTGAGCATTTTTATCATATGTTAGAACGATCCAGTCGGGGGTCCAGACTAAACGTCTGGCTAAACGGATATGGCGAGCAAAGCGAGCCTGACGGCTAGTAATATATTTAATATTCCCAGGAATAGCCCAATCAGTTTTTCCGCGATAAATGCATTTTAATCTTCAACTTGGTGCCAGCCTAACAAAGTCAACTCAACTTAATGTCAACCTGACAAAATTATTAATTTAGTTACCAGTTAGTTACTGTTTCGAAGAGGTACTCTCTCTAGATTATAGTTCTATATTAACATATGGTATGGATATTTCTCAATTATCTATTCTATATATATATATATATATATATATATATATATATATAAAAGCGAAATGGCACTCACTCACTGACTGACTGACTGACTGACAGACTGACTCACTCACTCACTCACTCGCAGAACTAAAAATCTATCGGACCAAAAAATGTTCAAATTTGGTAGGTATGTTCAGTTGGCCCTTTAGAGGCGCACTAAGAAATCTTTTAGCAATATTTTGACTGTAAGGGTGGTTTGCAAGGGTTTATAGTTCGTCTTTTAGCATGTATATTCTTATTATTCTCTTAATTTATTATAATTGAAAAATATCCATACCATAATAACATAATACATGCTAAAAGACGAACTATAAACCCTTGAAAACCACCCTTAGAGTTAAAATATTGCTAAAAGATTTCTTAGTGCGCCTCTAAAGGGCCAACTGAACATACCTACCAAATTTGAACGTTTTTGGTCTGGTAGATTTTTAGTTCTGCGAGTGACTGAGTGAGTGAGTGAGTCAGTCAGTCAGTCAGTGAGTGAGTGCCATTTCGCTTTTATATATATATATATATATATATATATATATATATATATATATATATATATATATACATATATAGATAATTATATTTTATTAAGGAAGAAGTTATATTTTCCAGTAATTTCATAATGAACTTTCATGGTTGGATGGAATATTTTGTTAATTTATTATTAATTCTACAGAGCAACAGAGCAGAGCGGGAAAGAGATAGCGCTATCCGCTTTATTGAATGATAGACAAGGATAGCAATACCATTGCCAATCAAACTCTGCCTTCATAACGTGGACCTCACCATACAGATTATCAATATCTCAATATCAGTAGATGAGAGTTTTAAGGACGGTACACAATAATGAATGATATATTGCAAGGTATAATTTTCAATATAAAGGTGTAATTGATGAAACTTTATATGGGTTAATTAAGTGGAGCTTATCGTAATGAGCAAGGAAAATTCCATACGAGCTTAGAATAAACCACAACGAGTTTAATTTGAAAGAAGATAGCAATAAAGATGAAGTGTAACGTGACTGACAACCATATCTGATTTCAAAGTGATGCAAACTGCCGAAATTGTGCTCTTTATTGCGTTATATCAGGTTCGAAACACGCAAACACTTCGCGCTGATTTTCTCGTTTGCTCCATCCTTATTTCCGTATATCTACTCTCACCAACTATGGGAATCATGATCATAAGTATCATCATTGTCTTCATCATCATCCACCATCATCTTTAGCAGCAGCAGCAGCAGCAGCAGCAGCAGCAGCAGCAGCATCATCAATATCATCAAAATAATATTTATGAAAAAATCTGGTGTGACACACTCACACAACTTTCCTTGCCGTTATGAAAATTGATCACGTGACGCTAGTGTTCACGCGCATCTCAAGTCTACTATTCAAAGATCTGAGCCAGCTGGTGACAGGAGAATAGCGCTGAATACACACAAGATCTGCTATCTCTTCATAGTGAATGATTGAATAGAATCAACAGTTGCCAACAGTTTGCAATTGAATAATAACATTTTTATTTCTCAAATTTCAAGCTTATTTTCAATTTCAGGTGAAAATGTTACTGGACATTGATTGTAGAGATTTTCATGCTCAATCTTCTCCACTCGAAATTTTTGGATTGAATTATATCTGTGACCTGATAATTGGGAATCTAAAATCAAACTTTGCATAGATGGGGCGGAGCTCCTGAAATTTCTACAGATATGGGACTTTTGGCAGTTGATATAGCTTATCAATGAATATTTTAGGTATAAATTTGATCAAAATCTTTGGAGCCATTTTCGAGAAAATCGCGAAAACCCCTGTTTTTGACAAAATTTTTGCCGTTTCAGCCGCCATCTTGGATTGCATTTGATCGAAATTGTTCGTGTCGGATCCTTATAGTGTGAGTACCTTAAGTTCCAAATTTCAAGTAATTACGTTAATTGGGAGATGAGATATCGTGTACACAGACGCACATACACTAATACACACACACACACAACACACACACACACACACACACACACACACACACACACACACTCACACACACACCAACACACTCACACACACACCAACACACACACACACACACACACACACCAATACCCAAAAACCACTTTTATGGACTCAGGGGACCTTGAAATGTATAGAAATTTAAAAATTGTGGTACCTTAATTTTTTTCGGAAAGCAATACTTTCCTTACCTATGGCAATAGGGCAAGGAAAGTAAAAAAACCTCAACATGCATAACTCTTTAAGGTCTTAAGCTGCGTACACATATACGCGCTTCCAACCCGCACCGAGCACGCTCCGCCCTCGTACCGCCCTCGTTCCTCCATCGTTCCGCAGTCGCTCCGCCCCCGCACGGCAGTCGCACCCATCATGAACGTTACGGACGATGTTAGCTCTTCTCGCGTTCCCCGGTCGAACCACTCTTGCTCCCCGGTCGATCATCAATCGCTCTGCTGGAGTGACGTTCGGTTGCGGAGCAGAGCGAAAGTCTGTACGCAACTTTAGATTGAAACTATAGACCTTATAGAAATAGACACGTCTTCTCCAGAATATCTGTGTGATCCACTTGTCAGCTGATTGATTATGAATAATTCTATAGTATGATTAATCCTATCTTCAGAGTAGATGACATATACAGTGATATCAGAGTATAGAGGAATTCCTTCTCTTATCATATTATCCTTAGGATGCAAAATTTCAAAAACCTTGTGAATACATCGACGCGCAGTTGAAAAAGGAATATTCCAGCCAAAATCAATCATTCAATCTGCTCTAACTAGAATTATAGACTTAGTTTGATCTGTGCTTGAACGTATGGGAACATTTCAAACTCAGTGTTACATTTATACTCTCTGGTTCCAAATCAATTCCTTTCCTATGGCTTAACTGGGAATACGAGCACATAGATGGTTTTAGAATCAATTTACCATTGCGTTCTCAATGGTAAAATTTTCAAATAAATCATAAACTGTGTCTCAATCCTCTGGCTAGTTATAGGTTTGTCTCTTTTCCAATCTTCGACCATTCTCTTCCGTTTGTGCTCTCTTCCTCCATGTCTCTCTATTTCTCCTACACTTCTATTCATCTGCTCACTCTCTCTCTCACTCCATCACTCTCTCTTCCTATCTCTATATATTTTGCTCCTCATCCCTTTCATCAGTCAACCATTGAAGCAACGACGGACCAATGACAATGCTAACCAGAGTTAGAAGTTAGGAACTTGCCTTTTGTGGTGAAGTTATGAGTGGACAGACAGTGGATATCCTGGTTAGAGCTCTGTGGTCAGTCATAAGTCAAACCCTCGTTATACTCGAATCATCGTTAATAATGATGTCATTATAATACCATCCTATTCAAGATTATCCTTATTTTAATTAAATTTTAAAATTAAATAAATTCAATTAATTAAATCATTGTAAATAATTTTTCAAGAATAATTTCTTATTTTATTCTATATTTCATTTAATTATTGGTAACTTGCCTCTAAAAACTTCGAGTCTCTATAATGCAGAATGTAACTCATAAGTCATAATAACTATAATCATGTTTCCAATTGGGCGTTTTTAGTTTTATGGAAGCCATAGTTTACTTTGACATCTGTGTAACGGAAAGTTGAATTATGGCTTCATAAATAAGTTAAATGCCTGATTTTAACTTTATGTGACGACTCTGCGACCGGGCATCAGATTCACATTATAAGTCAGAACATGATTAACATAGATTTGGCTGTCCTTGTCTGTGGCAGCTTCATCTTTTTCTAGCTCCACACCAATGCCAAGTCGTTTGTAGGCTATGAAGAAATATCATGACTACCAGATTATTCAACCTCAATCCCAAAAACCAATAATAAAATATAATTTAAAATAGATTGACCTATTGAATAGAATATTTGACTTTTTTATAATTTCTTGGTGAATAAGATATATTTGATATAGAGCTATTGATCAATATCTATGAAAATCTAGAATTCATGAAAAATATTGAATCACTTGAATCACTATAGAAGGCGGTGGCAGAAAATAATTAGCAACCATGCCATCCTATGATTTCTACTGATTTCATAACGCGATCTCACTTAACAGTTTACCGGCTTCATCGAATAATAATGACAAAACCTTTTCAGTTGCTAGAAATTAGAACACTGAAAATACTTGTCTGAAAACATGCTAAAGGCTATATTATAAAATACGAGATCGATATTTTTAGAATCTATGTGCAAAATTTGAAGATCTAATTCATTCCCGTTTTTCCGGTATGCAATCCACAAGTTGACATGTTTTGATGCGAACAAACGAACACACGAACAAACGATCAAACACAACCCTACTCTCTCTTATTATATAGATTGATCTCAGTTGTATTATGAGTGGAGTTGTGATATACTTTATTTAAATGAAATATCAACAATACCTTGCATTGAATAGCGATTGTCATAATTTCGATGTATGTTTCGAGTTTCCCAGGATAGATATTAAAAAATTGTGGCTTCGAGTCGTCGAGGAATGTGGATTATGGAATTATCTCTCAAACTTATCCTCCCTGTCGCCACATAGAGTGCAATAAGGAGTAAAACAACAAGATATATTACAATTATAACAAACCTCTGATTTTTCAGTTACTCTTTGGTCCTAAGTCTCCAGAAGCGACGCTATTGAATGAATTCCTTGATTAAATTATTTTGAAACTTCCCATATTCACTCAGAAAACATTGGAGCAGCTTGGAGCTTTCATGTATTTGATCCACTCAATAATCTAAATAAATACAGAGGCAACTTGAATGCAGCTCACATGCAACGGATATTAAATCTCTTTATATCGTAATTGAAAACAGTTATTCAATGTATCTGTCCTTCTAGCAAAAAACTCTCTATATCGTAATTGAATACAGATATTATATTATATGTCCTTCTAGGATGAATCTCTCTACATCGTAATTGAATACAGTTATTGAATGTATCTATCCTTCTAGCAAAAAACATCCACCTATCTGCACTAGGCTCTTTCATACGCTATGAATACAGTTAACCGAATACAGTTACTGAAATACCTGACGTCAATATACTTGGATACCTTTCGGGCGGGAAATTGAAACGTTCATTGATTGAATTTTCATATGTGACTATCGTTGTATAAGATATTAAAATAATGATAAACTTTATCGAACTCTGTCAGAGAGTATGAGGAATTCTATATTCATCGAAACAAATAATATAAGATATTAAAATAATGATAAACTTTATCGAACTTTGTCAGAGAGTATGAGGAATTCTATATTCATCGAAACAAATAATATAAGATATTAAAATAATGATAAACTTTATCGAACTTTGTCAGAGAGTATGAGGAATTCTATATTCATCCAAACAAATAATAAAAGATATTAAAAAAATGATAAATTTTATCGAGCTCTGTCAGAGAGTATGAGGAATTCTATATCCATCCAAACAAATTATATGGATAGAGATAAATGAAAGATGGATAGCTAATATGGATAGATAGATAGATGGATAGATAATATGGAGGATGGGTAACTAAGTTTTTATCCACGTACAGTCCAACTATGTATTTTTTCGTGTATTGAGTTTTCCTGTGGAGTTCTGAGAAAAAAATCCAATTACTCAATTACTGAAAGAGTTTCCCTCTGTTGCATATTCATACTTTTTCACTATTAGAATTAAACTTTAATTTTAAAAACACTTATGGAGTGAAAATGCACTTACATTGGTAGTGACGATCGTTTCTACCTGTTGTACGGTCTTCATTAGTCTGATGCCATAAGTGTTTTTAAAATTTATGTTTAAATAATATTTACACTATGAACAGAGATATTGTGAAAAGTGGATATTGACTCATCTCAGATCACATCAGAAAATGGATAACTAAGTTTTTGTCCACGTGCAGTCCACCTATGAATTTTTCGATCAGGTTTTCCCTGTGGAGTTCTGAGAAAAACATTCCAATTACTCAAAACATAAAAGAGTTTAGCTGTCATAATTGGTTACTGTCTGTTTGTGAGTACCGGCCATTTTTGATTATCCGGTCTCAAATTCCAGGTAGCTTTCAATTGAAATTCATTGATGAATGTTCATCTCTCCTGACTGGCTTTTAAAACCGGGTATAAATATTCAATGAAGTCATTGATTGCTGTTTAGTGTAGGCTTTCACAACCGACGGGCATTTTTGTCATTCCTTCTCTGTCCATCCCATGTATTAATTTATTTATTTATGTATTCCAACCTCAAAGTGGAAGTTTTATTGGGCATTACATCATGAGTGGATTTCGAATTCTCAATTTGAAGCTCAGTTTTTGCAGTCCGGACATAGAAATGTCACCCGGCTACATAGGTCAAACAAGTTATTGACTCTTTAGATGTTTCTAATATTCTTCTATTGGCCTATGAGTGCATATGCATAGATATTAATTTATTTATACATTGATAGATATGATATAATTCTCAACTATGGATGATTGGGAAAGGAATTCACTCACTTTCTCTCTCCTCTTTCCTATTAACTCTCACTTCTCACATAATAACCTACTCACTATCTATTTTACTCCACTTTCTCTATTTCGCTTTCTCGTTCTCTCTCACTCTCTTTCACTTGCTCCCACTCTGTCTCATCGATCATATCTCTCTCACCCACTCACTCTCTCACTCTCTCTTATTCTCTCACTTTTGCTTTCTCGTTCTCTGTCTCGCTATCTTTCACTTGCCCCCACCCCCAACCAATCTCTTGCACTTGCACTCTCTCTCTTTCACTTGCCTCAGTCTCATTTACTCTCTCTTGCACTTGCCTCTACCATTTTTGATAGAGAGTTAGTGGGGAGGATATTTTTAATATTCTTTCCGAAGAATGGACATTGATATGTCCAAAGCTTCGCCAATTCATGTACATGCATAACAATATTATCTATAGTTATCACAAATTGCTTTTTCCATATCATATACAGTTCAATAATTATTTTCTTAGTCGATCTATATTATGTAAATTCATCTATAATTTTGCTGCATTGTAAGCTATTGTATATAAGTGTATAAGCCATTAAATATTGTAATCTACACAAATAAAGTACTCAACCGATCAACCACTTGCTCCCACCAATATCTCTTTCTCATCCATCATTACTCTTGATCGTTATTGACTAGTGACGCCCTGGGTTGAAGAACTCGCTCAAAATGCCTGACAGCTCCTTGTGTGCACGCATCTTCCACATGTTTTCAGGATGAACCAAATATAATTGATTGTTGAGAGAAATTTGTATCTTGATGAAAAACAATACACTGTCGAACTGTAATCAGCTGATTAGATTATCATAAAATCAACCTCCAAAATTCATAATTTTAAATCATCATTCCTGGACCGAAAATCAAGTGACGAAGCAGTATGTGATTACATAACCTTATCTTTTGGACAACATTAACATTTTTTCAAAATTTTTGGAGAGAAATAGTACAGGCTCAGCCTAGTTTTCCCTCCAATGACATAACTGTATTATGATTATAGTATTTTATAAAATAAATGAATAAAATGATGAAAAATAAATTATTTCCTCTATTAACCATCATCAATCAAATTCACTAAATGCTCCAATAAATTATTTTGGTAGGGCCACTTGAATGTTCAATTATCATAAAGAAATTCTAATACACTTGTGAAATTTTAAAATCAAACATGACAAACAATTAATGATCTTGTTGAAACAAGTCGTGATTAATCCATGAATATTACAAGGTTTGTAGTGATTCTCTAAAATTAATCACTCAATGATTATTATTGATCAACTATTACTATCCATCCACCTTCTTATCTTTATCTTTTATCTCCTACTATTTACCTGCTTATCTTCAACATTATTTGGCAAAACTAGTCGTAGTTGATTGTAAAATATTACAATGATACCACTAATTCTCTACAATTGATCACTTGATGTTATTCGTCTGTTGAACCTTACATGCTCATTTTATTAATTCACTAATTATTAACCTCACTAATCACTTTTCGACTTGGTAATTCATTACAACTTATCAGTCTCTTCACTTGTCACTAAAAGTTCCTGAGAAAGAAATGATGGTAGAGAATTTGAGTAGGAGACTAGTGAAAAATATTTATACGAAGAAGGAAGCTCCACTGTTTCATATCACAAAATATAGTAGTATCTTCAGAATTCCAGTATATTGTGAGTGACAGCTTCTCCCTCTAAGATATGACACTATGAAAGCTGTCATTCTCCTCTATTGTCCTGATACAAGGAAAGATTTCCTTTGACACTTCACATGTTGATATTGAGATGTAAGATATTATTTTTTCCTCAACTGAAACTGCTTTCATATCCTCCTTCTTTTATTGTGTTTCCTATCTTCTCATTCACACTTCTACTTGTTCTCCCTATTTTTGTCTTCGTTCTTACATTATTCTCACTTTTTTCCAATCTCTATCGAAATCTTCCCTATCTAATCTCTCCTTAATTCACCTTATACTCCGTTGAAAGTGAAGCTGGGTTTACACCAAAGTTATTAACAAAATGATAATAACTTAATCCTCATAGATTCTATTAGTTTGAACGGAGCTTGATAAACACATTTATGTTCATCATGTGTACGATAAGCTATTTTCAATCCAATAAAATGATAGAGAAACGATAGCATAAGTAGATATCCCATGGTATAGGGCGTTTATGTCGCAACTTTTACTGTTATCCCTAGCCGATTGTCCAAGTCCTAGACTTTAAACAGCTGGAGTCAAAAAATTAGCTCTCCGAGATGGGGCGTAGTGGCAGTCATTGTCATAGTCAAGTTTGAATTAAATTTCATAAAACTAGAAAATTAAACACAAAATGAAATAAAGAAAATCGTGTAAAGTTTCAGCTATTCTGAATTATTTAGAAATGTTTATTCCGTCAAGGATGAATGTTTTCCAATATAGAAATGAGAAAATAAAACTGCGACTACGCCCCGTTTTGGAAAGCTAATTTTCTGACTCCAGCTGTTTAAAGTCTAGAACTTACTAAATCCCGAGCTCGGAAACCGCCCCAAATGTTATTTGTCTGTTGAACCTTACCTGTTCACCTTAATAATTAACTAATTAATAACCTCACTAATCACTTTTCGACTTGGTAATTCATTACAACTTATCAGTCTCTTCACTTGTCACTAAAAGTTCCTGAGAAAGAAATGATGCGAAAGAATTTGAGTAGAAGACAAGTGAAAAATATTTATACGAAGAAGGGAGCTCCACTGTTTCATATCACAAAATATAGTAGTATCTTCAGAATTCCAGTATATTGTGACTGACAGTTTTTCCCTCTAAGATATGACACTATGAAGGCTGTCATTCTCCTCTATTGTCCTGATACATGGAAAGATTTCCTTTGACACTTCACATGTTGATATTGAGATGTGAGATATTATTTTTTCCTCCACTAAAACTGCTTTCATATCTTCCTTCTTTTATTGCGTTTCCTATCTTTCCATTCACACTACTTGTTTCTCCCTATTTTTGTCTTCGTTCATACATTATTCTTACTTTTTTTTCAATCTGTACCAAAATCTTCCCTATCCAATCTCTCCCAAATTCACCTTAAAACTCCGTTGAAAGTGAAGCTGGGTTTACACGAAAGTTATTAACAAAATGATAATAACTTAATCCTCATAGATTCTATTAGATTGAACGGAGCTTGATACACACATATGTTCATCATGTGTATGATAAGTTATGTTCAATCCAATAAAATCATAGAGAAACGATAGCATAAGTACATATCCCATGGTATAGGGCGTTTATGTCGCAACTTTTACTGTTATCCCAAGCCGATAGTTCAAGTAGTTCTTTCCCATGCAGCTGTGTGACGCTGGTAATCTCTCAAATTGTGCCGTTCATACACTATCACCCCAACAAAACAGTGAAAATTGACAATAATTGACAGTAATCGGCTTGAGATAACAGTAAAAGTTGCGACATAAATTCCCTATATCATGGGATATCTAGTTACGCTATGATAGAATCTATGAGGATTAAGTTCTTAACATTTTGTTGATAAATTTGGTGTAAACGCAGCTTTGATCATTCCTATTTGTTTTTCATTCATATTCTTGATACTTATTAACGTTGTCTTCTTTTTCAGGTGAGCTCTAATCTTCTTCCCTTGAAACTGGTGAGAGTGGAGGTATTTATTCACATAATTTACAATTTCCTCAACTCCCAGTATATCTTGTATTATTTTTGTCATCATTACGAATTTCAGACATCATCTTTCAAGGTGCGTACAGATATACGCGCCGCAAATATGAGAAATTCACTTTTAATCAGCTGACTATATCTGTATTTTTATAGAAATGGTGAGATACAGATATAAAAAGCTTGGCATCAGCTGATTAAAAGTGAATTGCTAATGTTCGCGGCGCATATCATATTGAGCTGTGTCCAACACTGAACAAATGTTCGACATACATGTTCGGCAAACATGTTTGTTGAGAAGTTCAGGGACGACATGTTTAATAGTTTGGACAATCATTGTTTGTCAAAAGAAAAATTACAACATTTCCAGTGTTGAAAGCTGTAAAACATATAAGCTGTTCTCCTCACAAATATTTTGTTTGGTGAGGCGTCTACACTGGCCACGGGAAAACATTGTTTGTCAAACATAATAGAATTTTTCAAACTGTTTCAACAAACATGTTTGTCGAACATTTCTCCAGTGTGGACACGGCTTAAGAAGAGACTTGAGATATTGTAAAAAAATCAGCTCTATTTTAATAAAAATTCTGATTTCACAGGAGCATGATTTCAGCTGTAAATTTTACATTTCTATTTTAGTCTTAATTTCATTCCTGTTCATTTATTTATTCAGATAATTTTATTCAATAATATGGAATAATAATCATTTATTTATTCAGATCATTTCATTTAATAATATGGAATAATAGTCTTTATTGAAATAAACTGGATTTTTTGACAAAATCTCGAAAAAAGTAAATTCGTATGGCTTTTGTTGGTGGGGAGTCCCTTGCGGGAAGGTCCCACCGCCTGAATATATAATTTAAGCCGTCAATGGGCCTTACGACTGTCATACTTCAGCCGGGACCGACAGTTTAACGTGCCCATCCGATAACACGGGAGTGATCCGGTTAAAAAACTTTTGGTATTGAGAGGGTTTGAACCCGGGATCTCTATGCTGCTACGCAGGCACTCTATCCACTAGACCACGGATCACTCCAATCTCGAAAAATTCGACTGAGTCATCGTGTTTTTATTCAATTACAAAATCTCATGTCTCTCCAATTATGGAAGAGTTGCACAACATATATATTCACTCAACAGACTTAATCTATAGTGAGGTCCACGTTATAATGGCAGCGTTTGATTAGCAATGGTATTGCTATCCTTGTCTATCATTCAACAATGCGGATAGCGCTATCTTTCTTGCCTTTATGAGTAATTTTCTCTTTACCGTTTTGCTCTGTCGCCAGATCGTCTGTTAACAATGTAGAATTGATAATTAGATAAAAAAATATATCATTTTAATCATAAAATTATTGAAAAATTTAATTTCTTGCTTAATAAAATATTATTGATTGTTTTTAACTAGAATGAACAGTTAAAATTACATCAATAAGCCTGTGTCAGCTACCGTCTATAAAAGGCATTGACAAGACAGAGGATCGGCAACGTTTTTGAAAAATGAAATAGTCAATTACTTTATAAATTTGTGTTATCATTATGGAAAAGTACCACAACATCACTCACAATACATCTGTAAGGCAACGTTTTTCTCCTATCTTTCTCCACTGCTATTATAACGTGGACCTCACTATATCATAATATTATACAGTATAGTATATTTCTATTTTCTATCTTCCTGACTATCCTTCAAACTAGAAGACTAGATCAGAGAATATCATGTCGTCCACATTGTATATGCTTTATCATCGTTTATTCCTTGCTTCCCTCACTGGAAAAAGAAGAAATATACGACGAAATAGTGCTAAAATAAGACAGAGCACTCTCCTCCATGAGGTTGATGAGAATTTATTTCCTGGTCTTTTTCATGGGACAGGGATATGAGAAAACTAAGATAAATCAGTGGAAGGGACCACAGAGTGAGAAGTGTTCTTTACGGACTATGGGAACGTCAGAAATTGAAGACCAGCCATCATGGAGAATGTTCTAATAAATCAGCCGAAATCTGAATTAGTTCAATGGATTAGGTTTATTTTGATGAAAAATTGAATGAAGTAGGCTACTAAAAAACGGCAGCAAACTCGGGATTTTGAGCAAGCGGGGAAATACGAAGAGTTCAAATCTTAATCTTCCACAATATCAGCTAAGCATCATCTCAAGGATTGGAAAAAATTATTCTACTATTTGTTGCTGTCTGTGACATCAACAATTTTATTACCTACAATTCAACCTTTCTTCTGTAATCTGGAATGTCTTGAGAATCAAAACCATAAATGAAACATACATTTGTGATGAAGTCACATTGTTTCATAAGAAGATAATATTACAGTCTTTACTCACAGTGACTTCAAATTCAAAATTAAAATTTTATTTATTCAAACTCACAATTATTTACTATCAAAATTAATAAGAAAAACAAAACACACAGCTGAGTAAGATAAAAATTAATTATAAATAAATTCTGGTATGTTTTATTAGAAAGAAATTCGTAAATTGGAATAAAAAATACTACTTGCTGGAAGTATATAATACTCCACGTTTGCAAGTAGGAATGAATATCACTTTAAATAATTTTGAATTCATGAATAAATGAAGAGAGAAAAAGAAGAGTGAAATATTAATATGACTTAATACATATTATGGTTTCATTTCTTGGACAATCAAGTTAATTGATTCAAACTCTCTCTTTATATTAATCTATATATATAAAAGCGAAATGGCACTCACTCACTGACTGACTGACTCACTCACTCACTCACTCACTCACTCACTCACTCACTCGCATAACTAAAAATCTACCGGACCAAAAACGTTCAAATTTGGTAGGTATGTTCAGTTGGCCCTTTAGAGGCGCACTAAGAAATCTTTGGCAATATTTTAACTCTAAGGGTTGTTTTTAAGGGTTTAAAGTTCGTCTTTTAGCATGTATATTCTTCTTCTCCCAATCTCTTAATTATAATTGAAATTTCCATATCATATGTTACTATAGAACTATAATCTAGATAGAGTACCTCTTCGAAACAGTTGTTAACTGGCAACTAAATTATAATTTTGTCAGGTTGGCATTAAGTTGAGTTGACTTTGTTAGGTTGGCACCAAGTTGAAGATTTAAATGCATTTATCGCGGAAAAATAATTGATTGGGCACTGCTACTTCAATCCTGGGAATATCATATTACTAGCCGTCAGGCTCGCTTCGCTCGCCATATCCGTTTAGCCAGACGTTTAGTCTGGACCCCCGACTGGATTGTCCTAACATATGATAGAAATGCTCAAATGAAAAATGCAGGCGAGCGAAGCGAGCCTGCTGATCTCATTTTTGGACGATCCAGTCGGGGGTCCAGGGGGCGGAGCCCCCCTGGCTAGACGGATATGGCGAGCGAAGCGAGCCTGACGGCTAGTAAATTATATATTCACTACAATATTACTCGATTATTACTACTTAGAAATCTATGTAACTGTCCACATACTGAAACTTATTCAAGACTAGCAGGTAACCCGTGCTTCGCAAGGGTCTATTTTAAAACTTGATAAACTGAAAACTTGGCAGGATGGAATCTTGAAGAATTTGAAATAGGCCGTAGCCTGTGTATAATATTTGGACAATTTGAAACAAAATTAGGAAATTGAAGAAGTTTTTGGCAATAGCCTTTTTTTTCTTCTCCTATCCCTGTATTGTTTTTACTAACCTAATAAATAAACAAATAATCTAGATAACTATCCTCGGTAAATTAAGAATCAATATGAGAAATCTCGAGTCAATCAGTCCAGTAGTTCAGACAAGATGATGCATCAAACATAATTTTCCTATACTTTACACCTGTATACGTGTATAATCCAGTTCTTTCCTTTATTAAGCTGCGTACACATATACGCACTTCCAACCCGCTCCGAGCACGCTCCCCTCTCGTACCGCCCTCGTACCGCCCTCGTTCCTCCATCAAACCACAGTCGCTCCGCCCCCGCACCCATCATGAACGTTACAAAAGATGTTAGATTTTCTCGCGTTCCCCGGTCGAACCACTGTTGATCCCCGGTCGATCATCAATCGCTCTGCTGGAGTGACGTTCGGTTGCGGAGCAGTGCGAAAGTCTGTACGCACCTTAATATTATAGATTAAAAAGAAATAAATGAACACCGGAGTCGGAAAACCATGATTTTTCCAAGGGGAATACAGTGTTGAATCAATATATATGAGAAAATATAATTCCTCAGCTCCTTTTATGATAAATCTTCAGTTGAGAATTTCAAAGAGAAAAACGTTTTTGAATATTTTAGTCTCTTTTTCAAGAGAGGTCGGAAACTCAACTCTTATGAATCTTGGATACTTCCGTCCTGTATTGGATCTTTCTCGCTCTTATTGTCTCTCTCTCGCTCTCTTTCACACTCTCTTTTTCTTTTCTTTCTCCTCCCCTCTCTCATTCCCTCTTACTAATTCTTTTATATTTTCAATTTATCTCTCACTCACCCACTCTTTCCCTCTCTCTCTCTCTCTCTCTCTCTCTCTCTCTCACTCTCTCTCTCTCTCTCTCTTGATCTCAATCGAAATCTTCATTCCCCTCTAAAACGCATGATAGTGGGATCTACCTTCCTCTCGTCAATCTATCTCTCTCACCACTTTATCTCTCAAATTCATATTTTTGTCTTTCTCTACCCAAAATATGTTTGTTGCGAAAATGAAGCCGAATATGGCACGAGGCCAACCCAACTACAGTTAAAAATTCTCCGAGCGTTTCTTCTCATCAAAATTTAAAAGGGTCAATTCCACGTTGCCTCTCTCTTTCTCAACTTTCATTTTTTCATTGTTTTTCAGCCCGAAATTGTTGTTAATTTTTAAATTCTTCATTGTTACTTCAACAACATTTTTGTCTTATCAGCACAGGAAAATGCAAAAAAATCAAACTGATACGTTATCAGATTAGGATCATCATATCAATATTTTGAAAATGTAATTCAATCTAAAGAGTGTATAACATTAATCAATTTGATCATTGCTTCTGAAGAAAAAAATAATTCTTGTATTGTTCATAAGCAATTCTTGTTCTTTTGATTCTTGTATTGTTCATATTATTCATTCATTCTTGTATTGTTCATATTATTCATTCATTCTTGTATTGTTCATATTATTCATTCATTCTTGTATTGTTCATATTATTCATTCATTCTTGTATTGTGCATTTAATTATTTCCAATTCCATGTGTTGATGTGGTAGATATTCAAATTGAATACAAACGACTCTATATTGTCAAAACCACTAATTCATTACAACAATTTAAGAGAAAATGCTAGTTTTCCAGTTGTACACCATTATAAATGTATATTAAACGAAAAGTGCCGGTTGCACAAAAGCCGGTTAAACTTTAACCTTGATTAATTACATGTGAATCAATAAGAGAAAACGTCTTTTCAAAAACGTCTTCTCTGATTGGTTCTCGTGAAGTTAATCACGGTCAAAAGTTGACCGGCTTCTGTGCAAGCAGGCCTTAGATATTGAACAGTCGAAGTTTCTGATATGACTGAACCACTGGGTCTGAGGCCCGGTTGCATATAAGCCGGTCAAATTCTAACCGTGATTAACTTTACGAGTACCAATCAGAGAAGACGTTTTTGAAAGAACGTTTTCTCTGATTGGTTCTCGTGGAATTAATCAAGGTTGAAATTTAACTATCAATGGTAATAACTATAACAATAATGCTAATGGTTATAACAATATTTAGTTAAATTTACTGTTGATTTATGTTCAACGGATCTTGAAAACGGCAATATCGATTTTCACGAAATTTGGAACATAGTAGGTTTATGATATAAAAATTGGATTGCACTATGTCTCATCCCTGGGAAAACTCGCTGAAGAACATTAAAAGGATAATTCATCCTTGGAAGAACAGATGATAGTTTCGTCGTCTGTCGATAACAGAAGATGCGTGTACCTATGTCGGAGATCAGCTGTGTAATCACTAATCATTCAATCAGCTTACCGTATCTCGCGAGAAATCTAGAAATTTTATCAAAATAATCTGATTTGATGACATGACATCGTTCATCACTCTAATTGGAGTAGTATATCATAATATTCAAGGTTGATCATTATTTTACAGTTTTAAGTGATTAGTGAGTGTTATTCAATTCGGTTTGTAAGCAATCTAAATTAGAACTTTTCTATTCTCGAATATTTTGACTGAAAATTGGACCTGAATTTCAAGTGTATGGAACATAACCTACTTTTTGGACCATTTTTAGTGTATAAATCAAAATTCGGGGAAGAAACAGTTTTGGGCTGTGCCTGTTTGTCCTTCCCCAATCATTTTGAAGAATTGTGTTCTGTTTATCAATAAATAAATAACGAGCGGAGCTCGGTACCCCGATATTGAAAATAAAATAGAGAACAGACAGTTGGAATAATATATCATCTATTCCGATTCTAGTATGACCTAATTTCGAAGCAACAGCACCCATAATATTATTCAATTGTTATGCAATAAATCAATGTTTTTCTTATGCTCTAACCGATCCACAAAAACACAAATAATTCGAATCAAAAACTGAATCTGGTTTGGACGTGCAATTCGAATTTTTATCATAACTTTTCCATAAATAATAGAATGGTACTCACACTCAAGCAGTTAGCAGTTTTTTGTAGCGCGCAAAAAACGTAATTTAAACAACTCCGAGGGAGTTTGGGAGAGGCGTACATGAAATATGCATACGTCACACTTTGGTATGTGTGTGTGCGTGTGCGGGGGTTCGGAGTTTTTTGTACGTGTGTGTGAGTATGTGAGAGTATATTCATGTGTGAGTGTGTGTGAATGAGAGTGTGAGTGCGTAGAAATGAACAAACCGATTGTGATAAAAACGACTGAATTTCAATCGCCTCTCGGTTCCGTTTAATTAAACCTAGTCAACGGACTTACTCTGTGGACTATACTACCCTTCCTCCTCATTTATCGCCCCCCCTCACGCCACCCACCTACTTCAACCCAAATTCTCCTCGCTCTCGTCCCCCCCTCTGACTTCTCTCTGCTTCTCCTTCCAAGTTTTTTTTCATATGTTGATCATGTAATTAGTTTCTTGTTGTTCATCATAGAAATATTCCATCTCTCTTCATACCTCCAGTTTCTCCTTCCTCGTTTTTTCCATAAGTATGCTGATCATGTAAAATTAGTTTCTTGTTGTTCATCATAGAAAAATATTCTATCTTTCTTCATTTTCACATTTTTCTCTTCTGCTGAGTGAGATGCCCATATGAGCTCTAGGCTTGTGCAATTACGATGCTTCAGGTGGGTTCCTGAAATGAATGAATTAAATACCTTAGGGAATATGTTAGCCTCTTTCTCTCCTCTGTATTTTCTCTCCTTATCGGTCCTCCTTCCTTCTAGTCTCTCTCTCTGTCTCTCAATTCTTGGTTTTTCTCTCAATTCTCTCAAATCTTCCTCTCTTAACTCTTTCCCTCCCAATTCTTTCTCTCTCAACTCTTTCTTACACTTATGAGGGTCAAGTGTAAGAGAGGGCCGACTGCGCCCTAACTTCGACCTCCTAGGTCGAAAATAAAGGCAGTCATTTCATTCTA
Organism: Nilaparvata lugens; assembly: GCF_014356525.2. Lineage (NCBI taxonomy): Eukaryota > Metazoa > Arthropoda > Insecta > Hemiptera > Delphacidae > Nilaparvata > Nilaparvata lugens. Next base: position 14,545,036 of record NC_052516.1, read on the forward strand.
TTCTATTCTCTCTCAACTCTAGGACCTCTCTGCCACATAACATTTTAGATTAAGTACAAGAATTTTATAATAATTCAATAAAGGCAATTCTTCAATTATTTTATTGAATCTGAAGAGTTATGTGGCAGAGAGTACCTAAAGTCCTAACTCTGCCTCAAATGAGAGCAATCATTCAATAATTCTATTCAATTCAATTCTTCTCAGTCTATGAATGTTCCTCCTCACCTCTTCACCTCTTCACATCCCTCTCACTAGTCTACTTTCTTTTATTACAGTTCTTCTTCTTACTAGCCACACACACTCTCTCTCTCTCTATCAAGCACTCTCTCTCAGACCCGGTCGTGTGTTGATGAGAGGGATATTATTTTATATCCTTCTTAGAAAATCGACAATCATTGATTGAAACACCGCCGATTTATGAAGTTACATCACAATATAATATTATAGATATTCTAATTGCATTCAATCTCTATTCTCATTAATTAATTTTCCATACTTTTTGTAGAATTCGTTGAATAACTAGCATCACCGTCATTTAATGTAGATAAGTGTATAAACCAATAGATATTGTAACATACATAAATAAAGAAATCTAATCTAATCTCTCTCTCTCTCTCTGGCTCAGACCTGGCAATGTAAGATGTATTGAATATATATATCAAATATCTCTCATTATTTCCGACTTCCATTTTCAAGTCTCACTTAAGGCTATGCAAAGTCTAAAAATAAACTCTCTACTCGTGATATTTTTCTAAGTTTTCCGCTTCGTATATCATCAAGCTATCAAAATAAAAACGTTTTCTCAGGAAAACATTTTTTTCTGATCATTACTTTTTGAGATATGAGCGCCAGAAGTTTAAATTTTTGGGACAGAACATTTCAAATTCGGTAAGAGATAAATCCATGAGATTTAGAGGGTAGATTCTTCATGGTATTGTTGATCTAGTAAAACAAACATTCTCTGAAAATATCGATTTTTGAAAAAGTTATTCAATTTACCAAAAAAAATCAAAAACAACAACTCAACTAAAAGTTATTTTTGGTTATTTTTAGTAAATTGAGTAACTATCTTAAAAATTGATATTTTCAGAAAGTTTTTGTTCCACTAGATCAACAATACCATGAAGAATCTATCCTCTAAGGGCCGTTTGCTCATTCAAAGCTCGAACTGAATTTAATCAGCTGGTGGCTTAAACTCAAAATGAAACACATCATAACAAACGAGACTGAATACGGATTTAATCCAGTTTAAAATGAAATTTAGTTTGAACTGTCACTGTGCAAACTGCCCTAAGTCTCATGGATTTATCTCTTACCGAATTTGAAATGTTCTGTCCCAAAAATTTAAACTTCAGGCGCTCATATCTCAAAAAGTAATGTTCAGAAAAAAATGTTTCCCTGAGAAAGCTTTTTCATTTTGATAGCTTGATGATATACGAATCAAAAAACTTTGAAAAATATCACGACTAAGAAGTTTATTTTTAGCCTTTGCACAGCCTTAAGTCTCTTTATCTATTTATTCCATTGACAATCACAAACCATTATTACAATATAAAATGATTGGGAGTAGATACTGGACAACAGGCACAGCCTGTATATTTCATATTCCCCAATATCTCCCTACACATTCTATACTTTATTCTCTTTTCAAGTGAATCATCAAAATAATTTATGCGAAACACCACTTCCAGCTCCATTCCCAGTACAAGCGCTCCCCACACACTATTATTTTCTATACATGTTCTATACAATTCTCTACTGTGGAAAATGAAGTATCTTTAACAATATAGATAGGGGAATGGGTATTTTTACTCTCCATTTGTTCGGAGAGTGCAATTTGTGCAATTCTCCATCTCACAAAAAACTACTCGGACAAAAAGTCGTTGTTTCGACAACAGTTGTTTAATTTTCTCGCCATTTTTCACTACGTTCTCATGTGCTCTTGTTTTATTCCTGTTTTTTGCATTCCTATTGGAATCGATATTGGTATCTCACTTGAATAAAATTTGGTAAAAATTGAAGTAACAGAATCTAACTAGAACACAAGCTTCGTAACCAACAAAGTGATAGTCAGTTATTGGGATGAAAACAATCTTAGAAAATTCTATACAATCGTATAGGAGTTTTCTCTGCTCTTGTATACCGTAGCTCTTATTATTTACCCACTAGCTCGTACATTGAAGTGCGTACAGACTTACGCTCGGCTCGGCTAACGAATGTTACACGAGCAGATCGTAAGATGATCGCAGGTCGAACAAGAGCAGAACTGCGAACAGAGCGCCTAAAGGTGAGTACAGATATATGCGCTTCGAACAACCTCCGATCATGAACGTTACGCGAGATGTTACTCAAGTGTTTGCTAGAGGTTTGCTGTATGTTCGAAGGATGATCGGGCGCTTGTCTTATATTGATTGATTGATTTATTCAATTTCATTTGCCAGATCTGAAGAGACCTTCACTCTGAATACTCTGAATAGTATATTGACTTGCGGTTAACGTTTTTGTAGGATCAGTTAAAATCTCTGTGTTTGCATATGGAATTATCAAAATTAATAATTACTTATTGATTTATCAGAATTGAACAATGTAAAATTATAAAAAACATTTTTAGTTATAGGTACCAGTATATTGGAACTTAGAAGAAGGTAGCCGAACTCCTAACCACACCTTTCACCTTTCAAAACATTGACAGACATAACGTTTTTTGTAATATGACATCAACATAATATTATTATAATTATGAACATGATTAATAATTTGAATAAAAACACGAATAATTTCCTATTAGGCTACCCAGCGTTCCTGGTCAGAATATCACTTTCCCTGCCCTATTCATAGGTAAGGAAAGTATTGCTTTCCGAAAAAAAAATTAAGGTACCCCAATTTGTAAATTTCTATACGTTTCGAGGTCCTCTGAGTCCAAAAAAGTGGTTTTTACTTTCATTGCTATCCAAAAAAAATTAAGGTACCCCAATTTGTAAATTTCTATACGTTTCGAGGTCCCCTGAGTCCAAAAAAGTTGTTTTTGGGTATTGGTCTGTATATGTGTGTGTGTGTGTGTGTGTGTGTGTGTGTGTGTGTGTGTGTGTGTGTGTGTGGTGTGTGTGTGTGTGTGTGTGTGTGTGTGTGGTGTGTGGTGTGTATGAGTGTATGTGCGTCTGTGTACACGATATCTCATCTCCCAATCAACGGAATGACTTGAAATTTGGAATTTAAGGCCCTTACACTATAAGGATCCGACACGAACAATTTCTATCTACTGCAATTCAATATGGCGGATAAAATGGCAAAATGTTGTGAAAAACAGGGTTTTCGCGATCTTCTCGAAAACGGCTTCAACGATTTTGATCAAATTTATACCTAAAATAGTCATTGATAAGCTCTATCAACTGCCACAAGTCTTATATCTGTAAAAATTTCAGGAGCTCCGCCCCATCTATGCAAAGTTTGATTTTAGATTTCCAATTATCAGGTCTCCGATATGATTTGAATGAAAATTTCGAGTGGAAAAGATTGAGCATGAAAATCTCTTCAATTAATGTCCAGTAACATTTTCACCTAAAATTGAAAATAAGCTTGAAATTTGAGAGAAAATGTGATTATTCAATTGCAAACTGTTGGCAATTGTTGATTCTTCTAAATCATTCACTATAAAGAGATAGCAGATCTCGTGTGTATCCAGCGTTATTGCCTTGTCACCGGCTGGCTAAGATCTTAGAATAGTAGATTTGATATACGCGGGAACACTAGCCTCAGTTGATCAATTTTCATAACGGCAAGGAAAGTTGTGTGAGTGCGCCACACCAGTTTTTTTTAATATAAAACCAACATAATATTTATTATTAGCAATTTATTATAATTATGAACATGATTTATAAACATAATTTCCTATTAGGCTACCCAGCAATCCTTGTCAGAATATTTTATTCAGTTTTGACACCTGATCAGCTGGGTTGAACATTCCACATTTTTTGAGGTTGATTATACTGTTGTAGCATATTGGAGTCACAATAAGACAAGCGCACGATCATCTTGCAAACATATTGCGAACCTCTCGTGTAACATCTATCGTAACATTCATGACAGGGAGCGCGTATATATGTACGCACCTTTAGATGATACACAAGATAATAAAAAGCACGAATTATGATAATCTATAATGATGATCAAACGGATTAGGCTATACTGAACAAAGTGATGTTGAAAAAACACAGAATATTATTTTAATGGATGATTCTGTATAAGTTGTTTTTGTTTTCATATTCTTCTGTATTATTTCGTGTGGAGTGCGGTTTTGAGCAATGTGCCTGTCGCATCCACACTGATTAACTACATTCACTACAATTTATCTTTTTTTTCCAATAAATTGAAATTGAAATGCATTCTCAAATACTCTCTTGAATTCTCAATTACTAAGAAATGATCATTATTTTCTCTCCACCCTGGTTGATTCTCAACAAATTTTCTTCTCTCACTCTCCACTCACCACTTTTCACTTCCCACTGTACTCTTCCCTCTCACCCTCATCCTATTCTCTCTCCTTCTGTACCCCGTTCTCTGTCTCTTTCGCACCTGCTTTTGGATTCGTTTGATGTTCAGTGATCCTAATGTGATTGACGACATTGCAGTTCAGCCTTGCTAACGAGTCCACACATTCTAAGTAGCAGTTCTTAACTTTTCCTCTCTTCTCTCATGAGGTCTCTCACATACTCTCTTTCTCTCACACTCTCTTTATCCTCTCCTCTCTTCCTTCCACTTCTCTTTCCCTTAATCTTCCTCCATCTCATATCTGCTCCTGATGTTTCCACACTCTTCACTTTTTCTCGTTATACAGTATTTCTTCAAGTCTCTTCCCATGTTTATGTGCGTACAGATATACGCACCGCGAACATGAGCAATTCATTTCCAATCAGCTGACTATATCTGTATTTTTACAGAAACGGTAAGATACATTATATGAGAAGTTTGGCATCAGCTGATTAAAAGTGAATTGCTCATGTTCGCGGTGCGTATATTTGTACGCACCTTTCGATTTCTTATTGTCTTCACAAAAGTGTTTCTCAATGATTCTGTTTAGCTATTTAATCTGTTACATTTTTCCATTCTCTTTTTCATACCTAATTCCTCTTCGAACTAGTTATTTCTCTTTTCCTTTTCATTCACTCTTTCCTTTTCTCTTTTCATACGTTTCTCGGTGAGTTCCTCTTCTCTTTTCATACGTTTCTCAGTGATTTCCTCTTCTCTTTTCATACGTTTCTCAGTGAGTTCCTCTTCTCTTTTCATACGTTTCTCAGTGAGTTCCTATTCTCTCTCCTTCTGTACCCCGTTCTCTGTCTCTTTCGCACCTGCTTTTGGATTCGTTTGATGTTCAGTGATCCTAATGTGATTGACGACATTGCAGTTCAGCCTTGCTAACGAGTCCACACATTCTAAGTAGCAGTTCTTAACTTTTCCTCTCTTCTCTCATGAGGTCTCTCACATACTCTCTTTCTCTCACACTCTCTTTATCCTCTCCTCTCTTCCTTCCACTTCTCTTTCCCTTAATCTTCCTCCATCTCATATCTGCTCCTGATGTTTCCACACTCTTCACTTTTTCTCGTTATACAGTATTTCTTCAAGTCTCTTCCCATGTTTATGTGCGTACAGATATACGCACCGCGAACATGAGCAATTCATTTCCAATCAGCTGACTATATCTGTATTTTTACAGAAACGGTAAGATACATTATATGAGAAGTTTGGCATCAGCTGATTAAAAGTGAATTGCTCATGTTCGCGGTGCGTATATTTGTACGCACCTTTCGATTTCTTATTGTCTTCACAAAAGTGTTTCTCAATGATTCTGTTTAGCTATTTAATCTGTTACATTTTTCCATTCTCTTTTTCATACGTTTCTCAGTGATTCCTCTTCTCTTTTCATACTTTCTCAGTGAGTTCTCTTCTCTTTTCATACTTTCTCAGTGAGTTCCTTTTCTCTTTTCATACGTTTCTCGGTGAGTTCCTCTTCTCTTTTCATACGTTTCTCAGTGATTTCCTCTTCTCTTTTCATACGTTTCTCAGTGAGTTCCTCTTCTCTTTTCATACGATTCTCAGTGAGTTCCTTCTCTCTTCTCATACGTTTCTCGGTGAATTCCTCTTCTATTCTCATAAGTTTCTCAGTGAGTTCCTATTCTCTTTCCATACGTTCTCAGTGAGTTCCTTCTCTTTTCATACGTTTTCAGTGAGTTCCTCTCTCTTTCCATACGTTCTCAGTGAGTTCCTCTCTCTTTTCATACGTTCTCAGTGAGTTCCTCTTCTCTTTTCATACGTTCTCAGTGAGTTCCTATTCTCTTTCCATACGTTCTCAGTGAGTTCCTCTTCTTTTCATACGTTCTCAGTGAGTTCCTCTCTCTTTTCATACGTTCTCAGTGAGTTCCTCTTCTTTTCATACGTTCTCAGTGAGTTCCTATTCTCTTTCCATACGTTCTCAGTGAGTTCCTAACCTCTTCTCATACGTTACTCAGTGAGTTCCTCTCTCTTTCCATACGTTCTCAGTGAGTTCCTCTTCTTTTCATACGTTTCTCAGTGAGTTCTCTTCTCTTTTCATACGTTTCTCAGTGAGTTCCTATTCTCTTTCCATACGTTCTCAGTGAGTTCCTCTCTCTTTTCATACGTTCTCAGTGAGTTCCTCTCTCTTTCCATACGTTCTCAGTGAGTTCCTCTTCTCTTTTCATACGTTTCTCGGTGAATTCCTCTTCTATTCTCATAAGTTTCTCAGTGAGTTCCTTCTCTTTTCATACTTTCTCAGTGAGTTCTTTTCTCTTTTCATACGTTTCTCAGTGAGTTCCTCTTCTCTTCCATACGTTTCTCAGTGAGTTCCTATTCTCTTTCCATACGTTCTCAGTGAGTTCCTTCTCTTTTCATACATTTCTCAGTGAGTTCCTATTCTCTTTCCATACGTTCTCAGTGAGTTCCTCTCTCTTTTCATAAGTTTCTCAGTGAGTTCCTCTTCTCTTTTCATACGTTTCTCAGTGAGTTCCTTTTCTCTTTTCATACATTTCTCAGTGAGTTCCTAACCTCTTCTCATACGTTACTCAGTGAGTTCCTCTTCTTTTCATACGTTTCTCAGTGAGTTCCTCTTCTCTTTTCATACGTTTCTCAGTGATTTCCTCTTCTCTTTCCATACGTTTCTCAGTGAGTTCCTTCTCTTTTCATACGTTTTCAGTGAGTTCCTCTTCTCTTTTCATACATTTCTCAGTGAGTTCCTCTTCTCTTTTCATACGTTTCTCAGTGAGTTCCTCTTCTCTTTTCATACGTTTCTCAGTGAGTTCCTCTTCTCTTTTCATACGTTTCTCAGTGAGTTCCTCTTCTCTTTTCATACGTTTCTCAGTGAGTTCCTCTTCTCTTTTCATACGTTTCTCAGTGAGTTCCTCTTCTCTTTTCATACGTTTCTCAGTGAGTTCCTCTTCTCTTTTCATACGTTTCTCAGTGAGTTCCTCTTCTCTTTTCATACGTTTCTCAGTGAGTTCCTTTTCTCTTTTCATACATTTCTCAGTGAGTTCCTCTTCTCTTTTCATACGTTTCTCAGTGAGTTCCTCTTCTTTTTCATATGTTTCTCAGTGAGTTCCTTTTCTCTTTTCATACGTTTCTCAGTGAGTTCCTTCTCTCTTCTCATACGTTTCTCGGTGAGTTCCTCTTCACTTTTCATACGTTTCTCGGTGAATTCCTCTTCTATTCTCATAAGTTTCTCAGTGAGTTCCTCTTCTCTTTCCATACGTTTCTCAGTGAGTTCCTCTTCTTTTCATACGTTTCTTGGTGAGTTCCTCTTCTTTTTCATATGTTTCTCAGTGAGTTCCTCTTCTCTTTTCATACGTTTCTCAGTGATTTCCTCTTCTCTTTTCATACGTTTCTCAGTGAGTTCCTCTTCTCTTCCATACGTTTCTCAGTGAGTTCCTAACCTCTTCTCATACGTTTCTCGGTGAATTCCTCTTCTATTCTCATAAGTTTCTCAGTGAGTTCCTCTCTCTTTTCATACGTTCTCAGTGAGTTCCTCTTCTCTCTTCCTTCATACGTTTCTCAGTGAGTTCCTCTTCTCTTTTCATACGTTTCTCAGTGAGTTCCTCTTCTTGTTTGTTTGCTTTTTCTATCTCTCCTCAGAAGTATATTCCCCTTCCACGTTTTCTCTTTCAAGTTTCTTCCTCCTCCCTTTTTCATATAGTACCTCTACTCTCTCTTCCCTCTTGCTATTCTCCATCTCCCTCAATTTCTTCCAGTTACATGCTTCTGACAAATTATTCTTCATCATTCTTTCTCATTTCTCCTTTTCCTCAATGATCTTAGTAGCTAATTATTCTTTATCATTCTTTCTCCCCTTCTCTCTCACTTCTCCTTTTCCTCAATGATTTTAGTAGCTTAGTATGTTTTCTATCCTTCTACTTATTCATGTTCCATTTCTTTCCCTCTCTCAATTCTTCTCTTCTCTCAGAACTTCGGTAGATAGTTACCTTAGTACCTATCACTCACTATTTTCCTCTCAATTTCTTCACCTTCATAGTCCTTTTCCTTTGTACATTCTTCCGCCAGTTCCATTCCTTTCTCTTCTAGATTTTTTCCTCCTCTCCCCCTTTTTCTTCTTCTTTTGTCACCAACATCATCCTTTCCCTATCTCCCTACCTTATCATTTCTCTCTCCACATACTTCATATTTTTTATTCCTTCTTCCCCCTTACTTCTAACCTCACCGAATTGTTCTATCTTCATCCTCTTTCTTCCTATGTTCCGCACATTCTCTTTCTTTATTATTTCTCCACTCTCCACCTCAAAAGCTCCAATCAAATGTAGACAGTGAGGTTTTCGCAGCTCTTGTATCTTTGTAGGACGCTGAGTGGTAATACTCTCGCTATTCTAGCTCTAACAACGCGGTTGAAATAAATTGTATGTAAATTTCTGTACAAAGTGCCGAGTTGATTGCTGGAAGTCTGTTCGAATCATGTCATGTACTATGTCACGTCTGTTGTCTCAGGAGTAATCAGGGTCGGGCTACTTACTCGACGAATACTCAATGAAGCACAAACTTCAACGTTTCAAAGATGTTGGAAGTACGATGATTCTCAAAATTTTAATGTATCCACATATATACAGTATCTTTGGAAGACTTTTCCCTTTACTCAGCATTCATCCTGAATACTTCAAATCAAATCAAATCATTTATTTGCCATACAAAAAATACATATTCAAAACACAATAAAAGAAAATACACAATTCTATAATCGAAAGTATAAATAAAGAATTGAGCATAAATAATACCAAAATCATAATTAGATACTTTTTAATTTGTAATTTGGCATCACCAGCAAAGGAATAATTAAGCCTTGCCCGCTGGTGAGAGTTAAAAAAATCATTTATTTGCCATACAATAAATACATATTATTCAAAACATAATAAAAGAAAATACACAATTCTATAATCGAAAGTATAAATAAAGAATTGAGCATAAATAATACCAAAATCATAATTTATTAAACTTTTCTTGCGTAATTCGGCATCACCAGCTGAAGGAATTAGCTTTGCCCGCTGGTGAGAGTGCAATCAGTTAGTTATGCTTGAATAAATTTGTTACATTGGCTGATTCCTAGTTTTATACAATAATAGAGAAAAAAAATAATCCACGCTTTAGAATATGTTTTTTAAAAATATGATAATGCTTTCAATTGAAAAGAAATAGTTTTCTATTATCCAATTTCTTAGTATTTTGTAATTAATTTTGCTTCCATATTAAAAGTCTGTCCATTTATGAATCTTGTACTTATAAAATAAATGAGCTGTCTTCTAACTACTGTTAGTTTCTCAGTGAGTTCCTCTTCTCTTTTCATACGTTTCTCAGTGAGTTCCTCTTCTCTTTTCATACGTTTCTCAGTGAGTTCCTCTTCTTTTCATACGTTTCTCAGTGAGTTCCTCTTCTTTTCATACGTTTCTCAGTGAGTTCCTCTTCTCTTTTCATACGTTTCTCAGTGAGTCCTCTTCTCTTTTCATACGTTTCTCAGTGAGTTCCTCTTCTCTTTTCATACGTTTCTCAGTGAGTTCCTCTTCTCTTTTCATACGTTTCTCAGTGAGTTCCTCTTCTCTTCTCATACGTTACTCAGTGAGTTCCTCTTCTTTTTTCATATGTTTCTCAGTGAGTTCCTCTTCTCTTTTCATACGTTTCTCAGTGAGTTCCTCTTCTCTTTTCATACGTTTCTCAGTGAGTTCCTCTTCTTTTCATACGTTTCTCAGTGAGTTCCTCTTCTCTTTTCATACGTTTCTCAGTGAGTTCCTCTTCTTTTCATACGTTTCTCAGTGAGTTCCTCTTCTTTTCATACGTTTCTCAGTGAGTTCCTCTTCTCTTTTCATACGTTTCTCAGTGAGTTCCTCTTCTCTTTTCATACGTTCTCAGTGAGTTCCTCTTCTCTTTTCATACGTTTCTCAGTGAGTTCCTTTTCTCTTTTCATACGTTCTCAGTGAGTTCCTCTTCTCTTTTCATACGTTTCTCAGTGAGTTCCTCTTCTCTTCTCATACGTTACTCAGTGAGTTCCTCTTCTTTTTCATATGTTTCTCAGTGAGTTCCTTTTCTCTTTTCATACGTTTCTCAGTGAGTTCCTCTTCTCTTCTCATACGTTTCTCAGTGAGTCCTCTTCTCTTTTCATACATTTCTCAGTGAGTTCCTCTTCTCTTTTCATAAGTTTCTCAGTGAGTTCCTCTTCTCTTTTCATACGTTTTCAGTGAGTTCCTCTTCTCTTTTCATACGTTTCTCAGTGAGTTCCTCTTCTCTTTTCATAAGTTTCTCAGTGAGTTCCTCTTCTCTTTTCATACGTTTCTCAGTGAGTTCCTAACCTCTTCTCATACGTTTCTCAGTGAGTTCCTTCTCTTTTCATACTTTCTCAGTGAGTTCTCTTCTCTTTTCATACGTTTCTCAGTGATTTCCTCTTCTCTTTTCATACGTTTCTCAGTGAGTTCCTCTTCTCTTTTCATACGTTTCTCAGTGAGTTCCTCTTCTTGTTGGATGCAATCGAGGTTTATCCAATATTGTTTTAATAATACACTTTTAAGTGATAAACAAGTTATTTAAAGACTAGAAAAGCCCCACCCGAGATTGTTATCCCATATTCTAATATGGATTGCACCAAAGCAAAATATACTGTTTTTAAATCCTGAAGTTTGAGTATTTTGTTAATTTTGTAGAATTTAAAAGAAAGAATTTGAGTTTTTTACATAAATAAGCTAAATGGAAATGCCATTTAAGGTATTCGTCAATAATTATCCCTAGATATTTTAGGTTACTTACTTTTTCAATACTTGGACAAACGCAGAGATTCTTGTCTGTGCACTCAGAGTGAAGTTTAATATTTTTCAATGAATACTAGGCTTTCCTGCTGCATTTTCTGAGAAAGAGACATATTTAGCATTTGAGGACTTCTTTCCTAACTCCGCCTATTGAAGAATTTTTTCATTTCATTTCATTTCAATTTTCTTTCCAATTTGCATCTGACTATTAGTAAAATAAGTACAGTTCCAATAGCCGACCGTTAATAAAATAATAAAACAAAGCATTGAATTAATCCCATGACGATCGATTTCATAATAACTTCGACAGAACCCTTCGATTCCATTCAAAATTCCTAGCAACGTAAAATTTAAAAGCCAAAAACATTCCTGTTAGCTCCCCAACGCAAATACCAGGAACAATTGAGATGTTATCGCAGTCCATTAACACTATCTGTGAAATCAGAGTCGGCACTTAAGACTCAACCATTATCCGAATTTATTTTCTCGCAAGAACCCCTTTCACGGCTGACCCAGTCCCGAGGAAATTTCGAATCCGGGCTAATGGCGGGTCTGTAATAGGGCTGTTTAAATTCTGACCGGTGTCTGCGAACTGTTAGGGAATCTGAAGTCTACGTTGTTGGTCAACGGTGTACGATGGTGCTAACCTTTGACCTCGGTTAAGCTTTGAAACATGGATGTGGGTGACATTTATGAATATTAGTCAGCTTTACTTGTTATATTATGAGTTATGAGGAGTATTTATAATTATTTATTGATTGATAGAATACTTTATTTATGTGGTATGGAATACAGTCTTATACGCAGATCGATAGCTTACAATAAAACATACCATAGTGAGGTCCACGTTATAATGACAGTGTTGATCAACTTTGGTTTTGCTATCCTTGTCTATCATTCGACAAAGCCGGTGGTACTATCCTTTTCTAGGTCCACAACGATGCCAATCATGTTTTTGACAGTATAGAAATATAATTCATAATGCAGAGAATCGGCATCGCCGTTCTCCCATCTTTATCTACTGCTATATAAACGTGGACCTCACTATATTAACCTTCCGACAGTCGCGCTGTTGTGAAAGTACAACAGTGTCAGTATTTTTGATGCACAAAACTATTGAATGGGTGGTGTCAGTGAGTTCCTCTTCTCTTTTCATACGTTTCTCAGTGAGTTCCTCTTCTCTTTTCATACGTTTCTCAGTGAGTTCCTCTTCTCTTTTCATACGTTTCTCAGTGAGTTCCTCTTCTCTTTTCATACGTTCTCAGTGAGTTCCTCTTCTCTTTTCATACGTTTCTCAGTGAGTTCCTCTTCTCTTTTCATACGTTTCTCAGTGAGTTCCTCTTCTCTTTTCATACGTTTCTCAGTGAGTTCCTCTTCTCTTTTCATACGTTTCTCAGTGAGTTCCTCTTCTCTTTTCATACGTTTCTCAGTGAGTTCCTCTTCTCTTTTCATACGTTTCTCAGTGAGTTCCTTCTCTTTTCATACGTTTCTCAGTGAGTCCTCTTCTCTTTTCATACGTTTCTCAGTGAGTTCCTCTTCTCTTTTCATACGTTTCTCAGTGAGTTCCTTTTCTCTTTTCATACGTTTCTCAGTGAGTTCCTCTTCTCTTTCCATACGTTTCTCAGTGAGTTCCTCTTCTCTTTTCATACGTTTCTCAGTGAGTTCCTCTTCTCTTTTCATACGTTTCTCAGTGAGTTCCTATCCTCTTCTCATACGTTACTCAGTGAGTTCCTCTTCTCTTTTCATACGTTTCTCAGTGAGTTCCTTTTCTCTTTTCATACGTTTCTCAGTGAGTTCCTTCTCTCTTCTCATACGTTTCTCGGTGAATTCCTCTTCTATTCTCATAAGTTTCTCAGTGAAATCCTTTTCTCTTTTCATAAGTTTCTCAGTGAGTTCCTCTTCTCTTTTCATGCGTTTCTCAGTGAGTTCCTCTTCTCTTTTCATACGTTTCTCAGTGAGTTCCTTCTCTCTTCTCATACGTTTCTCGGTGAGTTCCTCTTCACTTTTCATACGTTTCTCGGTGAATTCCTCTTCTATTCTCATAAGTTTCTCAGTGAGTTCCTCTTCTCTTTCCATACGTTTCTCAGTGAGTTCCTCTTCTCTTTTCATACGTTCCTTGGTGAGTTCCTCTTCTTGTTTGTTTGTTTTTTCTCTTTTTCCTCAGAAATATATTTTCCCTTCCACGTTTTCTCATTCAAGTTTCTTCCTCCTCCCTGTTTCATATTATTCTACCTCTCCTCTCTCTTCCCTCTTGCTATTCTCCATCTCCCTCAATTTCTTTCTCAGTTCCTCTTCTCTCTTCCTTCATACGTTTCTCAGTGAGTTCCTCTTCTCTTTTCATACGTTTCTTGGTGAGTTCCTCTTCTTGTTTGTTTGCTTTTTCTCTTTTTCCTCAGAAATATATTTTCCCTTCCACGTTTTCTCATTCAAGTTCCTTCCTCCTCCCTGATTCATATTATTCTACCTCTCCTCTCTCTTCCCTCTTGCTATTCTCCATCTTTCTCAATTTCTTCCAGTTCCATGCTTCTGACAAATTATTCTTCATCATTTTTTCTCTCCTCCTTTCTCACTTCTCCTCTTCCTGAATGATCTTAGTATCTTAGTATGTTTCCAATCCTCCTACTCATTCATGTTCCATTTCTTTCCCTCTCTCAATTCTTCTCTTCTCTCAAAACTTCGGTAGATTTTCTCTCAATTTCTTCACCATCACAGTCCTTTCATCTCTACATTCTTCCGCAAGTTCCATTCCTTTCTCTTCTAGATTTCCTCCTCCTCTTCTCGTTTTTCTTCTCCTTTCTTCGCCTACATCATCCTTTCCCTATTTCCCTACCTTATTGTTTCTCTCTCCACATACTTCATATGTTCTATTCCTTCTTCCCCCTCACTTCTAAGCTCAACGAATTGTACTATCTTCATCCTCTTTCTTCCTATGTTCCGCATATTCTCTTTCTTTATTATTTCTCCACTCTCCACCTCAAAAGCTCCAATCAAATGTAGACAGTGAGGTTTTTCGCAGCTCTTGTGTTTCCGTAGGACGTTGAGTGGTATTACTCTCGCTATTCTAGCTCTAACAAACGCGGTTGAAATAAATTGTATGTAAATTTCTGTACAAAGTCCTGGGTTGATTGCTGGAAGTCTGTTTGAATCATGTCATGTACTATGTCACGTCTGTTGTCTCAGGAGTAATTCAGGGTCGGGCTACTTACTCGACGAATACTCAATGAAGCACAAACTTCAACGATTCGATGATGTTGAAAGGACGATGATTTTAAAAATTTTCATGTATCCACATATATTTATTCATTTATTTATTCATTTCATTGGCAATTACAGATCATAATTATAATATGATTGGGAGAAGACAACAGGCATAGCCCAAAACTGTCTTCTCCCAAATTTTTACAAATAGAAGTTTCAAAAAAGAATAAGTTTAAGATTACAGGTTAAGGTTATATACAGTATATTTGGAAGACTTTTCCCTTTACTCAGCATTCATCCTGAATACTTCAAATCAAATCATTTATTTGCCATACAATAAATGCATATTCGAAACATAATAAAAGAAAATACACAATTTAATAATCAAGAGTATAAAATAATAAAATAAAAATTAAGCATAAATAATACCAAAATCATAATCAGATACTTTTCAATAGTAATTTGGCATCACCAGCAAAAAAAATTAAGCCTTGCCCGCTGGTGAGAGTTGCAATCAGTTAGTTATGCTTGAATAAATTTGCTACATTGGCTGTTTCCTAGTTTTATACAATAATAGAGAAAAATAAATAAATAATCCACGCTTTAATTATGTTTTTAAAAAATTAGATAATGCTTTCAATTGAAAAGAAATAGTTTTCTATTATCCAATTCTTGAGTATTTTGTTAATTTTGTAGAATTTAAAAGAAATATATTGAGTTTTTTACATAAATAAGCTAAATGGAAATGCCATTTCAGGTATTCGTCAATAATTATCCCTAGATATCTTAGGTTACTTACATTTTCAATACTTGGACAAACGCAGAGATTCTTGTCTGTGCACTCAGAGTGAAGTTCAATTTTTTAATGAATACTAGGCTTTCCTGCTGCATTTGCTGAGAATGAGACATATTTAGCATTTGAGGACTTCTTTCCTAACTCCGCCTATTGAAGAATTTTTTCATTTCATTTCATTTTCATTTTCTTTCCAATTTGCATCTGAATATTACTAAAATTAGTACAGTTCCAATAGCCGACCGATAATAAAATAATAAAACAAAGCATTGAATTAATCCCATGACGATCGATTTCATAATAACTTCGACAGAACCCTTCGATTCCATTCAAAACTCCTAGCAACGTAAAATTTAAAAGCCGAAAATATTCCTGCTAGCACCCCAACGCAAATACCAGGAACAATTGAGATGTTATCGCTGTCCATTAACACTATCTTGTGAAATCAGAGTCGGCACTTAAGACTCAACCATTATCCGAATTTATTTTCTCGCAAGAACCCTTTCACGGCTGACCCAGTCCCGAGGAAATTTCGAATCCGGGCTAATGGCGGGTCTGTAATAGGGCTGTTTAAATTTCTGACCGGTGTCTGCGAACTGTTAGGGAATCTGTAGTCTACGTTGTAGGTCAACGGTGTACGATGGTGCTAACCTTTGACCTCGGTTAAGTTTTGAAACATGGATGTGGGTGACATTTATGAATATTTAGTCAGCTTTACTTGTTATGAGGAGTATTCAGAATTATTTATCGATTGATAGAATTACTTTATTTATGTGGTATGGAATTCAGTCTTATACGCAGATTACAATAAAACATACTATAGTGAGGTCCACGTTATAATGACAGTATTTGATCAACTTTGGTTTTGCTATCCTTGTCTATCATTCGACAAAACCGGTGGTACTATCCTTTTCCAGGTCCACAACGATGCCAATTATGTTTTTGACAGTATAGAAATATAATTAATTAATGCAGAGAATCGGCATCGCCGTCCTCCTATCTTTATCTACTGCCATTATAACGTGGACCTCACTATATTAACCTTCCGACAGTCACGCTGTTGTAAAAAGTGCAACAGTGTCAGTTTTTTTGATGCACAAAACTATTGAATGGGATGGTGTCAGTGAATGAGTCACCTATGCGTTCCAAAACTTTTCCTTCATCACTCCACTGAGTTGCAGTATCAAGCGAGCAATGGTTCAGTCTTTAGGTGCCATTTAGTCGCGACAGTGCATGAATATTTGGGCATCCATATTGGGCTATGAAATGGTAATCATCCAAATGTTCATAAGCGTAAGATAATCCAAGAAGCTGGAAAAAGTAATTATACAATTAATTAATATGTTTTGACAGTAAACAGAGTAAATAGCACTTGAAAAATTGGACAGTCGCACTGTCCATGAGATAGGGAAAGACTGCAAACGAACCATCAATAATACAGAATTGATGGCTTTGCTTGATGACATATCATATTGGGCTATGAAATGGTAATCATCCAAATGTTCATAAGCATAAGATAATCGAAGAATCTGGAAAAAGAAATTATACAATTAATTAATATGTTTTGACAGTAAACATTGTACATAACACTTGGAAAATTGGATGTTGTACAAAATACAACACGCGACTGCTCGTGTGATTGAGAAGGGCGCGACTACCGGGAGGTTGAAATGAGAATAAGAATATGAATTTGAGAATATTACACAATACAAGATAGAATTCAATTTCAAACTACTACTTTATCTGTATCTACACGAATTGGCGGAGGTTTGAACAGTTACTATCATTCATCTATTACATTCCAGAATCACAATATCAAATTATGAACAGTCATGAGAGATTGATAGATTCAGGTTTTAGAATGCTAATGGTCATTCAGTTTAGAATATTTCAAATTCAGCCGTTTTTTATTTGTCCTTCATAATCCTAAGGTAATTTTTCTCACATCAATAACTATTTTCGATCAGGCCTCTTTCAACGTTCTGTGCTAATGTGAAGGTAGAATCCTATACTATTAAACGAGCAGCTTCCGTTTATATGTTAAGATGTTTAGATGTTTGAATGTTTAGATGTTTAGATGTTTATATGTTTGTATTTCACCGGATCTCGAAAACGGCTCTAACGATTTTCACGAAATTCAGAACATAGGTTTATAATATATAGATTCGATTGCACTAGGTCTCATCCCTGAGGCTTAAGGACCTTAAAAGGGTAATTTATTATCCATCCTTGGAAAAACAGATGATAATAATTATTTCATCGTCTGTTGGTGATGGAAGTGAGTGAGCAAGTTCATGTGTGTGGGACTGTTCAAAATTATGACTCAGCTGTTGAACTTTTGTAATCATTCAATCAGTACTTAGTGCCGGTTGCAAAAAAGCTGGGTTATTTTCAATCCTGATTAGCTCCAGTAGATTCATGTTTTTAAAATGGTCTTCTCCGATTTGGTTCACGTGAAGTTAATCAGGATTAAAGTTCAACCGGCTTTTTGTGCAACTGGGCCTTTGTGAGGGAAATCTTTGCATCCCTCTGGGAATTAATCTCAATTTACTGTGATTAGATAGAACATTCCTGTATGAATGTTATGAGTGTTATTATAATTTCTTCTTTCTTAATAAATTTTTATGGTTTTTTACTCCAGAGTGAAGCTCGGTCCCCGATATTAGTGATCAATAGCCATATTAAATGGAAAGGAAATGTCTTCAATAAGAGTATGAAATATTAACTAGTATATTATGAACACTCCTCTAACTATTCATTTCAATTGAATACTATATTCATATTGAATCTTGAATAATACAGAACAATAGGGAACATTTCGAATAATAATAGAGAATAATACAGAACTTTCATATTGATTTAACAACAATTCAAATTGATGCTGTTCTATTGAATCTGGAATAATACAGAACAATAGAGAACAATACAAAAGATAATAGAGAATAATACAGAACTTAATAATAGTCATTTATCCGAGAATTATTGGAAAAATGATCATTGGTGATTCAAACGTGAAAATAGATTAAAAATTTGTTTCAAACCGATAATAAACGTAACAAAAAACGGTAACAAGTACAGAATTATTCTTTCGTTGTTGATATTGCTGTGAAGAATTATTTTTGTTGTTGATATTGCTGTCTGAGTGAATTCACCATTTCTGTCATTTGATGCGCGAAACGGAAAAAGCCTAAAAAGAGAGGAAATGGAGGAAAAGCGAGAAAAGCGGAAAACCAACCCTCGGCACCAATGCGGTAATCGGAAAATTGGGAAATGCTTTTTCCTGTCTTGAATAAGTGAAGGCATGTGGCGAATTTGAATGCCATCAGAAGCTTTCTTCTTCTTCTCCTACTCCTGCTCCCACTCCTCCACCTCCTCATCATCCTTCACCACCTCTCCATCCTCTTCCTCATCCTTATCCACCCTCTTACTCCTCCTCCTTCTCATCCTCCTACTCCTCCCCCTACTCCTCCTCCTCCACCATCTCCTCCTCTTCCTCTCCTCCATCCTCCTACTCATTCTCCTCCTCTTCTTCCTCTTTCAGAATCACCTCTCTTCCTCTTCAACGTCATCTTCTTTTTTCTTACTCCCCTTTATTTTCCTCCTCCTCCTACTCCTCCTCCTCCTACTCCTCCTCCTCCTTCTTTCACTCTTCTTCTTCCTCAATCACTTCTCTTCCTCACCAACGTCATCTTCTTTCCCTCTTCAACCTCAATTTCAAGCAAAATATAAACACCCAAGAAATCTTGCAAATAGCGCTTTACTTTTGAATAGGGTCGCTAAACAAGATATTGCAAGACTCTGTTACCCCATTATATATTTATCTCGACGCGATTCAGTTTTTTCTCAGATAAATGAGCTGAAAATTGATATTGGAATAAATTTTCCTTTTTTCGTCTCCAGTTGAGATCGTGAATGAGTTGAAAATCGGTGTATATGATGAGAATATTGTACATTCTATAAATGTTTGTTGAGAGTGGTATATCATCTCTATTCTCCATCAAATCGTTTTGGATATTATTGTGTCATTAATAGTTATTCCTTTCCTGATACTACTCAGTTGTTCCAGAATCGTGAAAAAAGGTTTTTTTGAATAGGAACAATCAACTTTTCATACACAGTAAAAAATCTATCCACCAATGGCTTCCTGCAAATTCGACTAACATTATGTTCTCTATATTTTTCATCCTCTTCATTCTTCCAACGTTTCTCCAATTTATCTTCTTCTTCATCCTTCATTATTTATTCTCACAATAAGTACATCATCAAAATAATCAGGAGAGAAAAAATAAGATCATCTCATGCTATTCTTCTCCCGAGTTTAGATAAGGTTACACAAAGTCCAAAATAGATCATGTCTTGGACAGTGAGGTCCACGTTATAATGGCAGTGTTTGATCAGCAATGGTATTGCTATCCTTGTCTATCATTTAACAAAGCGGATATTGTTATCTCTTTCTCGCTTTGCTCTGTTGACAGATCGTCTCTAAACAATGCAGAATAATTCATTAATTAACAGAATATTTCATCTTAATTATGAAATTATTGAAAAATATAATTTCTTTCTTGATAGAATATAATTCATTATTATTCAAATTAAAATGAACAGTTTATCTTATACATCAATAAACTTGATAAAAATTTTGAAGCACCATTTTATTTAAAAAAAGAACTTTGAAATAGTTTAACAACTAGTTGTTCAAAGTTTTTTAGAAATAAAAGGGTGCTTCAAAATTTTTATATTGTTTTATCAATTTAGAAATTAGCCCATGAGAATGGAGTGTTTTTATCAATATACCTGTATCAGCTACCGTCCATAGAAGTTATTGACAAGACAGAGGATCGGCAACGTTGTCTCCTATCTTTCTTCACTGCCATTATAGAGTGGACCTCAGTATATTTCTACTATCAAGCTTGGAAGTACAGCAAGATTCTTAAGCACTGAAGAAACCTAAACAATTGAATTATTATATTTCCAGCCAGCTCTAACGTATGGCCTGATATTCTGGGGTGCGGCACCCGCTTCATTGATGGCCTCCAGAGTAAAAAAACGGCTACTGAGAATGATGTTTAGGAAGCCACCAACAACCCATGCAGAGAGTTATTCAGGGAAGCTAAGATCCTGCCGTTGCCATGTCTGTATATCTTGGAGGCTGCATTGAATGGATTTTCCGGCAAGGACGAGTGGACTACAGGCGCTATCGTACATGGCCACAACACACGGGCAACGAATATGCTGAGACTCCAACCTCATCGAACAAGATTTTCTGAAGCTAAGCCAGAGCATGTCAGTCGAAGGATCTTAAACGCACTACCAGTGGAAATTCCCGATATTCAAATAGAACATTCAAGAGACTACTAGGGAGTTGGCTACAAGAGAGATGTTTCTACAGTTTACTGGAGTTTTTCTCATATACAGTGTGAGAAATAAACCTAAGTGAAATATTATAATAGTTAAGATGATGTCATCTTTATTTTTTGGACTTCAAATATTCACGGAGGTTTTGATGACCTGACAGATTGTATGATTTTATTGTAACTGACAAATGCGAAACATTTAATTTAAAATGTCCATGCATGAATAAATATTATTATTATTATTATTATTATTATTATTATTGGAGCACTGAAGAAAACGAATCAATTGGATTGAAGCACTGGAGAAAATTAATCAATCAATGAATCAATGAAACTCTGTCGGAGAAAAGAATCAATGAAGATCACTGTTCAAGTGCTCATCACTATCAGAATACGAGACAATGAAATTTTATGCTGCAGGATCAGAATTAGATTGACATTTACGTAAACGGCCTGTAACAAACTTGTTACCCCACTGTAACAAACTACCCACTGTGTCCTATATGCGCCACCTATGACGCATAACCTCACACCATCTGTTTCACTCACACATGTTTGGCTGTTCTGTTCATCACACCAATGTTTGTGTGTGGGACACACACACACACATCTTACACGTTTTGCTGTAATGTTCATTGATTGAAGCTACACACACACCACACAAAGCAACAGAGTTGGGATGCACTCTCGTACGCACAGTCTCCAGCGCGAGCGCCCAAATTCACCGTGACCTTTGACCTTGTCAGCTGTGCTTACGTGTGTGATTATGAATAGGCGTGCTGAGGGCGTGATTTAGAAGCTCGTAGGGTAGGTAGGGGTGAGTTGGTTAGGATGAGGTTGGAGAGAGAGAAATTTGAAGAAGAGTGAGGTTGTCGTTACAGATTTTACTGTCATTCAAATAGGTGATTGTTAAAGATGGAAGAGTTTTATTGGAAAATGTAGTTCAACCAACTGGTGGGATATGGTTAAGCCTTGCACACTCACATCAAATTTTGGTGGGATTGGAGGAATTCAGCGGGAAGTAAATGACAAGTGAATTACGAAAATGAGGTTACAGATTTAAATTACTGAGATATTGCAATTATCCAAATGCTAATGAATTAATCATTATTATTTAAACAAACTCTGAAGTGGATGTGGGCAGGTCACGTCGCTAGATTGGAGGATGGCAGGTGGACGAAGAGTCTAACTTTGTGGAAGCCCAGCTGGAGGAGAAGGAAAATTGGACGACAGCGATTCAGATGGGAAGACGACATTATGAAAGTGACTGGGGATAGGTGGGCAGTGTATGCAAAAGATAGAGATAGATGGAGGAACCTGGGAGAGGCCTATGTCCAATAGAGGACCTGGTTTCCACAAATAAAATGATAAGAACATTTTTGCATTTTCTTTTTATTTAATCTTCTATAGTAATAATGGAGTTTGGACTATTTGAAAAAAAAGCTAGCTAATTCAGTAATGTTATTTAATATTTTCAGTTTAGCAAAGATGTTCATTCTTTCTACATATTATTTTGTATTATTGTATAGTGTTGGGAACCAATAAAGGCTTTTATTATTTTATTATTATTATTTAAACAAAAATCCGAATTAAATGCTGTAATTCACCCCGAAGACTTCTGCTACTGCAAATATTGACAATAGGGCAAATAGCTAGATGGAAATTCGATGAGTGCTACTATTCAAAAATAATTTGTCAGCCCGGGAATCGTCGAACCCAGTACCTCCTAATTGCAGGTCAGGAATGCTTACCCTTACACCAAGCTGACAATCTCTGGATAGCAGCCCTCCTTTTATACGAAGCCATAGCGGCCAGCCAGTCTACAGATGAAAATTACTGAGATATTGCAATTATTCAAATCTTGATGAATAAATTATTATCAATGAATCAATGAAACTCTGTCGGAGAAAAGAATCAATGAAGATCACTGTTCAAGTGCTCATCACTATCAGAATACAAGACAATGAAATTTTATGCTGCAGGATCAGAATTAGATTGACATTTACGTAAACGGCCTGTAACAAACTTGTTACCCCACTGTAACAAACTACCCACTGTGTCCTATATGCGCCACCTATGACGCATAACCTCACACCATCTGTTTCACTCACACATGTTTGGCTGTTCTGTTCATCACACCAATGTTTGTGTGTGGGACACACACACACACATCTTACACGTTTTGCTGTAATGTTCATTGATTGAAGCTACACACACACACACAAAGCAACAGAGTTGGGATGCACTCTCGTACGCACAGTCTCCAGCGCGAGCGCCCAAATTCACCGTGACCTTTGACCTTGTCAGCTGTGCTTACGTGTGTGATTATGAATAGGCGTGCTGAGGGCGTGATTTAGAAGCTCGTAGGGTAGGTAGGGGTGAGTTGGTTAGGATGAGGTTGGAGAGAGAGAAATTTGAAGAAGAGTGAGGTTGTCGTTACAGATTTTACTGTCATTCAAATAGGTGATTGTTAAAGATGGAAGAGTTTTATTGGAAAATGTAGTTCAACCAACTGGTGGGATATGGTTAAGCCTTGCACACTCACATCAAATTTTGGTGGGATTGGAGGAATTCAGCGGGAAGTAAATGACAAGTGAATTACGAAAATGAGGTTACAGATTTAAATTACTGAGATATTGCAATTATCCAAATGCTAATGAATTAATCATTATTATTTAAACAAACTCTGAAGTGGATGTGGGCAGGTCACGTCGCTAGATTGGAGGATGGCAGGTGGACGAAGAGTCTAACTTTGTGGAAGCCCAGCTGGAGGAGAAGGAAAATTGGACGACAGCGATTCAGATGGGAAGACGACATTATGAAAGTGACTGGGGATAGGTGGGCAGTGTATGCAAAAGATAGAGATAGATGGAGGAACCTGGGAGAGGCCTATGTCCAATAGAGGACCTGGTTTCCACAAATAAAATGATAAGAACATTTTTGCATTTTCTTTTTATTTAATCTTCTATAGTAATAATGGAGTTTGGACTATTTGAAAAAAAAGCTAGCTAATTCAGTAATGTTATTTAATATTTTCAGTTTAGCAAAGATGTTCATTCTTTCTACATATTATTTTGTATTATTGTATAGTGTTGGGAACCAATAAAGGCTTTTATTATTATTATTATTATTATTTAAACAAAAATCCGAATTAAATGCTGTAATTCACCCCGAAGACTTCTGCCACAGCAAATATAGACAACAGGGTAAACAGCTAGATGAAAATTCGATGAGCACTACTATTAAAAATGATTTGTCAGCCCGGGATTCGAACCCAGTACCTCCTTATTGCAGGTCAGGAATGCTTACCCTTACACCAAACTGACAATCTCTGGATAGCAGCCCTCCTTTTATACGAAGCCATAGCGGCCAGCCAGTCTACAGATGAAAATTACTGAGATATTGCAATTATTCAAATCTTGATGAATAAATTATTATTATTGAACCAAAATCCAAATTGAATGCTGTAATTCACCCCGAAGACTTCTACTACTGCAAATATCGACAATAGGGCAAACAGCTTGATGGAAATTCGATGAGCGCTACTATTCAAAAATCATTCAATAGTAGCGCTCATCGATTTTCCATCTAGCTGTTTGCCCTGTTGTCAATATTTGCAGTGGCAGATTCTGAAGTCTTCGGGGTGGAATAAAGCATACAATTTGAATTTTTGTTTAATGATAATAATAGTGAAAATGAGGTTGATCTTTGGATCATTTCACTTCCCTTCTTAAGCTTGTCAATATTTTCCTCTTAAAACCTTCTCCAAGATAATATGAAGTTCTTTCTATTTGCTTCCTCTCGAATAGATTTCCAGTTTTTGAATTGAAATGCGAATCGTGTCTCAATCTATTAAGCCCTGCACATGCACATAGATTCTCTTTTGTACGATATTTTGCCGTCCTTATGAATTCTATCAAATTAAACGGAACTTGACAAACATCATCTGTTTGAAATCATTCGTTTAATCTAATAGAATTTATAAGGACGGCAAAAAATCGAACGTCCAAAAATCGATGTGTGTGTAACTGGGATAGGGTTGTCATCAAAGATTATACAGTCATTCAAATAGGTAATTGTTGAAGATGGAATACTTTCCAGAAATAGCAGTTCCATTGCAGTTCCAATAGCAGGTACATTGAGTTCAATCAATTGCTGGAACATTGTCACTGTATAATAATTCTTTGAAATATTTAATGGATATTGAATTTTTTATTTGAAATCAGCAAAAAGTGTACCAGTGAATCTCAAAGGTACCTGTATAGGTGGATAATAATATGTGGTGAAAAAATAGAGTATAATACACTTGTATTATAAAAAAACTTCAATTGATTGGGCTACTTTTCACATATTAAAAAGAAAAATATGAAATTTGTAGTACCCTTTTCTATTAAAAATATTATGAGTTCATTGAAAATATTTTCAAGTTGAAAATGACCTATAAGTTATGGTCGAAACTAGTCGTTGTAATATTTTAAATAACAAAGGGTACTACAAGTTCTCATATTGTCCTTTATAATTGTATTATACTATTGTATAAGTGGGCTACATACTTATCTAGATGTAGAAGTTACCTTTATATTCATGTAGTAGCTAGTTTGTATACAATTGTATGATTATTGTATACAATATATACGATCAATATGCACAGTAAAACTGTTGATGAAGAGTCAATGAAGACTTCAGTATAATTTTGTATAATAACTCAATGAAGGAATTGTATAATTGTATACAATATATACAATTAATATTTTCAGTGAAACGGTTGATGGAGAGTCAAAGAAGACTATGTGAAATGTTGGAGAAGAAAAAGATCCAGTGAGTAACTAGAAGAGGTTGTTCCAACCACAAAGTATTGGGAAAGTAGGTAAGAAGTAGTGAGAGCAAATCGAACGCTGGTGAAATTTCTGAACGAAAAGTGAGCATCCTTTCGAGAGGCGATGGAGCAGAAGGCCTTGAAATTAGGGAGAGAGCCCTCTCAACAGAAATTGGCGAAGTTTTGAGGGGTGTTGATGGAATTGGAGAGAAAAGAGAGCGAGAGTGAACTAGAAAAGAGAGAATGTGTGGGAGGAGTGAGCTGGAGAGAGAAAAAGAGAAGGTACTGAATGATAAGCGGGAGAAGGATATGATGGTGGAGAGGAAAAGGATGGCAGAGGTATGAGAAAAGGAAGAAGAAGAGGAAGAAGAAGAAGAAGAAGAAGAAGGAGAAGAAGAAGAAGAAGAAGAAGAAGAAGAAGAAGAAGAAGAAGAAGAAGAAGAAGAAGAAGAAGAAGAAGAAGAAGAGAAGAAGAAGAAGAAAAAGAAGAAGAAGAAAAAGAAGAAGAAAAAAGAAGAAGAAAAAGAAGAAGAAAAAGAAGGAGAAGAAGAAGAAGAAGAAGAAGAAGAAGAAGAAGAAGAAAAAGATGAGGAAGAAGAGGAAAGGAGTGTGAAGTGTTCGTAGAACACACAAAGTATGATCAAGAGGCTGGGATGAAGTGGTTACATCGAGGTTCACGTTACAATGGCAGTGAAGAAAGATAGGAAGGAGAGGAGAGTTGCCGACTCTCTGCCGTGTCACTGCCTTCTATAGAGATAACTGATACCTGTATATTATGTTTTATCTGATGCTCTACTGTTAAAACTTGTACTTGTTAATTTGTTCTAGAGATTACAAATCTTAAAAAATATCGAGTTCATGAAGAGAATATGTGGAATATCTCTTCTTTGTTTGGTTTTGAAGCATCTGAATTCAATCTACTTTGTGAAAATATTTAATGACTGAAACTTTTGTGAAGTGAACAACTAGTTCACAAGACTTAATCTATTTCGGATTATCAATGTGTAACTTTGTCTAAATTTGGGAGAGGAATAGTACAAGGTTATAGTTATTTGTGCAACTAGTGCGCAAAGTGACAATTTGCTGCACCGAAAGAAGCGTTTACGCCCGAGCCGTAGGCGAGAATGGTTTGTTGAGTGCAGCAGAGGAACTTTGCGCACGTATTTCACATTAAGTTTTTCCTACAGTTACCATTGAATATGAAAAGTGGGTAATTATGGGTAAAATTGCCTGAAATGCATCAAATGTTTTTCTGTGTAATTTTATTATTGATAAAAACCTTAATCCTAAAATCCTAAAGTCCTCGTTGTCCTTGGTTATAATATATAATTAATAATAATTAGCGCGTTGTGCTTCGTTGCACCTCTGCTCACTATAGCAGCCACAGCAGTCACTGTTACCAACTTCATTTTGATTTTGCTGCACTGTTGCTCCATATAACCTACTAAGTATTTTGCGTTGCCATGTTGCAAATCTGGAGTGGAGGAAAAATTTTCCCGCACTAGAGCGGAAAAGTGATTCTTTGCGTTCTGTAATCAGTGCAGCAATGGCCACTTTTCAAGGTAACTGTAGGAAAACTAATTTTTCTCTCCCTATCATTTTGATGATGGATTGTATGATTGAATAATTGATCCCTTAAATAGAGAATAAAAGATTCTAGAGATAACAGAACTTGAGAAATTATCGAGCTTATGTGAAGAACAATTTTGATGGATGAAACACACTAGGGAATAGAGAATCTTGAAGAAAAATCTGTACTTTTCGCCCAGTTATTCTCTAAAAATTTTTTTTTTTGTACGACTAGGTTACTTTTCTTTGGAAATACTAAATTTCTTTATATCAAATACTAAGTTTTCAAAGAGAATATCAAATGTGTGTTTCTGAAGAATGGTGTTGATCGGTCAAAAATGAAATGAAAGCTAATAGTAAATAAGAAACGGCAGAATATAAGTAGAAAAGAAATATTGATGATTGATTGATTGATTGATTGATTGAGTACTTTATTTATGTAGATTACAATATACAGTATACTGGCTTATACACTTATATACAATAGCTTACAATACAGCAAAATTATAGATGAATTTACATAATATAGACTAAGAAAATAATTATTGAACTGTATATGATATGAAAAAGCAGTTTGTAATATAATAACTATAGATAATAATCATATTGTTATGCATCTACATAAATTGGTGGAGCTTTGGACATATCAATGTCCATTCTTCGGAAAGAATATTAAAAATATCCTCCCCTCTAACTCTCTACCAAAACGTTAATTTCATTATTTAAACTAAGGATTTATTTATTAATGGAATATTGTAAAAGTTTTAATCAATATGAATATTTAAATGAAAAAAAAACAGAAAATTGATAAAGTAAAATAATTATATAGGTAGATAAGATCAAATAATTGATTAATAAAATGAAGTAGGCTGAAAGTAGATCAGGGTAATCAACTTTCAGTAATATACAGCAGTATGCAGTGGATAATTAAAAAACATGAGTTTATATAATATTTATATATATATATATATATATATATATATATATATATTATATATATATATATATATACAATTCGTTCTAATGAGACAATGAGAGAGGATCGGGTTTTTTATATCAAATACTTGGTTTCTAAAGAAAATCTAAATTCAAAATTAATAGTTTTAATGTTTATTTTGCACTAAAATTTTATAAAAATTGTACAAGTGAAATGCTAACCTTATCTTGGACCTTGTCACCTATAAATTTGGAAAAAAAATAGCACAAGGACTACCTTATTATTTTATCTGACAATGTTATTACATTATTGTCATTTGCATTGTAAATAAATAAAAATAAAATAAATAAAATCTTACATGTATGTTTGTGAAGAATGTTGTTGATCGGTCAAAAAAAGAACTGAGAATTCCAAAATAGAGCAGTTGTACAAAAGATGAGAATTCTTTTAGAAAAACTGGGTCGGAAAGTACAGACCAAAGAGTAATAGAGGGGGGATGGGGTGTTGGGAGAGAGGAATGGAGCAAATTGAAGGGGCGTTCGTGAACTGATTGGGAAGTGAGAGAGCTTGCAGCCTGCAAACATTGCCCAACTTGCAACTTAGCGCGGACTTAGAACTTAGCTACACCTCAAGTATTCAGCCCTCCACCACTGCCTTCCCGATAATGGTGCAACTCATCAATGATGCCTTGTTACTATTAACTTCCCGATAATCCTCTCACACTCTTCCGCTTGCTCTGATGTTTTCTACACACACTCACACTCTCACACTCTTTGTCTTCTTTTGATTCTTCTTATTCTTCTGATTCTTGTTCACACTCTCTGTTTTCTTCTTCTTCTTCTTCTTCTTCTTCTTCTTGAATATTTCGTGTGTTTTTTTGATTGCCGGAACGTGGAATATTAATGTTTTAGTCAGATAAGTGTTTGATGAAACGGAAAAATGAAGGTAAAGAAATGAAAAAGGAATAAAGCTCAAATAATTTGGAAAATTCAAAAACGAAATTGGAGAAAAAGATCATCATCTTCTTCTTCTTCTTTCCAGTAGGATTAGGCGTACACACCTATTCCGATTTCAAAGGATATAACTATTTATCTTACCATCTTTTCAGAGGTATGCCAATATTCACTCTCACACTCTCTGTCTTCTTTTGATTCTTCTTCTCTTCTTCTTCTTCTTCTTCCTCTTCTTCTTCTTCTTCTTCTTCTTCTTCTTCTTCTTCTTCTTCTTCTTCTTCTTCTTCTTCTCTTCTTCTTCTTCTTCTTCTTCTTCTTCTTCTCTTCTTCTTCTTCTTCTTCTTCTTCTTCTTCTTCTTCTTCTTCTTCCTCTCCCTATTGAGAGGGTAGTATCGTAGTTGTTTTTGTGTATCTTATATTATTTTTCAGGTTTTTGAACTGGAATGAACTTTGATTTTTACTGTATGTTGAACCTTGAATTTTAGTCTGAGAATTGACTCTGTCTTGTTTGAATTTGCTAACTTGTTGCTTAGTTGTCGAAATTAAAGCAATTATCGTGCATTTTTCAAATGCAGTTCAAATTTCTTGTCGAAAAAGCTACTGTATTTGGGAATTGTACGACCATTGCCCTTTTTGCGGCTTTGGCTTTTCTACTGGAAGTTATGCTCAACGCTCGTGGAGGGGGAATAATTTTCAGTGAAAAGGCCACAGTTGGTATTGAGACGCGAACGAAAAATCATGTAACGGTGCGCTAGCCTCGGTCCTCTGAATGGGTCTGTTACCCATCCAGAGGGACAAATTGAAAAGTTTCTCATTATCAGTACTTCTGTTGTAGTTTGTATAGTAATCTAAAATTGATAGAATCAGTAGATGTAAAATTAAAAGGTTCGTTGTGTGTGTCAATTTAAGTAAAGTGTAGTGAGATTCATAACGTTTGAGTTTATTGAGTTTTGGATTAAGTGTTCTCAAAAGTAGAATTTGAAATTGTTGAAATGGTGAGTGCCAAACTATTGTTTTTATTTAGCTCGGAATTTAGTACATAGAATGACCGAGGCCCGAGTTTAGTTGCAGCAAGTTAGCAGGTTCCCAAAAATGTATAGATTGAAATTGAATATACCTTCCTTTTCTGAATCAGTTACTGAGTAACTCTGTTTAAAAATTTCATATGATTTCTATTGATTCGATTGATTCGTTAATGAGTTCAATAAACCTGAGGTTGAATTTTGAAAGTTCTTCCCATTGAAGTTCCTGGCTCGTAGTTACTATAGTTGCTAGAATAGGTAACAGTCGATGATAATGATGATAATATGTGCATTTGAATGAACGAATCCACTAAAAGCTCCCAACCAATCAAGGATTCAAATACCGGTAGATGATTTGATAGCAGTAAACTTTAGCAAATATTATAGAAGAGAAGAAACACCCCCCTCCTTCTACAAAAGTTCCCGTTAATCTGGGTAACACTCTATAATCCCTTATTTCAATCCACTTTCATAATTGAATTAAATAAAATGAAATGAAATTGAATAAAATAGAATGAGATGAATATGATACAAAAAACACTGTAGACAATTATTCAACAAAATCCAGATAAAAGAAAAAAGAAAAAAGATAATCCAGAAACACAAATACAATCTCTCTAATATTTGTAATAAAATCTTTACTCATGAAATAAATGAAAGCCATATAAACTGAAGCTCATGATCTCTCATATTTAATGAATAATGTTAACTGAGATCGCATGAGAATTCACACACAAAACTAAAAATTGAATCAAATATGAGTGATAATTGTCCATAACCAGAATAAACGTCAAGGTATGGATGAAATTCACTCCTCCTAGTCGGTGACGGGAAAAATAGCCTCGTTGTTATTTAAAGCACCAGCCTATTTACAGTCTATTCTAATGTAAAGCACGAAAATTTGCATTCTCAGCAAATAACTTGGAGCAAACCGTGGTTACGCCATGTTACTTCATTCATGTAAACATACATATGTATGAGACCGAGACAAAGAACTTAAATAAGCGGCCTCCCTGTTGTTTGTGAGTTTGTTCTGTATATAGGCTAGTTGGCAGCTCATGTTGTGTATATAGATATGGGACGAATGTAATTTGGGTTGAGCCTGGGGGGAGATACAAAGGCATTGTGTGATTGAGGTTGAAACTTTGTTTACTACTGCAATCGTCTATACTTTTATACTCTATATTTTTCACTAATTCTCATAGGGCTACTTGATTGGTTTTTTCATATAAAATCACTTGTACACTTTTTATTTACTTTCCTTGCCCTATTACCATAGGTAAGGAAAGTACTGCTTTCCGAAAAAAATTAAGGTACCCCAATTTCTATAACTCTATACGTTTCAAGGTCCCCTGAGTCCAAAAAAGTGGTTTTTGGGTATTGGTCTGTATATATATATATATATATATATATATATTATATATATATATATATCTATATATATATATATATATATATGTGTGTGTGTGTGTGTGTGTGTGTGTGTGTGTATGAGTGTATGTGCGTCTGTGTACACGATATCTCATCTCCCAATTAACGGAATGACTTGAAATTTATACTATAAGGATCCGACACGAACAATTTCGATCAAATTCGATCCAAGATGGCGGCTTAAATGGCGAAAATGTTGTGAAAAACAGGGTTTTTCGCGATTTTCCAACGATTTTCCAACAAAATCGGCTCCAACGATTTTGATCAAATTTATACCTGGAATAGTCATTGTTAAGCTCTATCAACTGCAACAAGTCCTATATCTGTAAAAATTTCAGGAGTTCCACCCCATCGATGCAAAATTTGATTCCAGATTCTCCATTATCAGCCTTCATATACAATTTAAACAAAAAATTCAAAGTGGAACAGATTGAGCATGAAAATCTCTGCAATTAATGTACAGTAACATTTCCACCTAGAATTGAAAATAAGCTTGAAATCCGAGAAAATGTGATTATTAAATTGCAAACTGTTGGCAACTGTTGGTTCTGTTAAATCATTCACTACGAAGAGATAGCAGACCTCGTGTGTTTCCAGCGTTATTGACCTATCACCAGCTGTCTCATATCTTTGAATAGTAGACTTGAGATGCGCGAGTACACTAGCGTCAGGTGATCAATTTTCTTAACGGCAAGGGAAGTTAATTGAATGAATAATTAAATGAATAATTAATCATTTAATCAACCACAAAACACTTGACAATAATTGATGGGAACGACTTGAATACTGTCATAACCACTAAATTAATAAAGTGAACAATAATGAATAATATGAATAAAACAACTGATAAATCAAATAATACAATCTGGAATACTAGTTTTGGTGGTACACCATCATCAATCTCTAGTAACCTGAAAGCTTCAAAAATGAGCAGCTGGATAAATCAGGCATGTAGTATGAGTGGAACTGTGTGATTGGCCATTAGCTGTTGGCCAATGGCGGTTGAGCTCGACTGCTATTGGCGGAGACTAGACAGGCACAAGCATCCCTAATAATAATATAATCATGGGAATCGTTCAACTGCAACAATATAAGAGAAACTTGGTGACCAACGAAACCAAATTATTTATAATATTGATACATTATTATGTTCTTAAATAAAGTATTTTAATTGACTATACTGGAGTGTTTAATTCGAGAGTTTGATTCAGTAACCTTGTAAGATTTTTCAGTCAATGAAACTCTAAATTGAATTCTCATTCAATTTGATAATGGGAGGGAACTAGTAGTTTACTATGATTAAACATTATTCTTTTCATATTATTCCAACTGATAGGAAATGCATTTCACAATCCGTATTGATTTTTATTATCTATTAGGTTTATCACCCATGAAAATCTACAGCTATTTTTGTAAATCTTGGAATTAAAAATCATGTATCAAGTGTTTTTCTATACAGAATCATGTATACTCTTGATAGAGAAATATTTTTCACAAATCTTATTTTTGTAAATCTTGGAATTATAAAACATGTACCAAGTATTTTTCTATTCAGAATCATGTATACTCTTGATAGAGAAATATTTTTTACTGTTGGATCTACAGTTAAATGAGTAAGAAAAGCTGTGCGAGTGTACCACACTCTTCATTTTTCTACTTCAAAAACCAAGGAAACGTCCGGTTTTTTATACATGCAGAATGGATAGTTTAGTTGATCACTTGATGAAGTGAAATAATCTATTACTAGGTATAACTTACTAAAAGTGACCAAACAATGGAAAATTCCGGCTGATAACCCGATTCAACGAACTCAAACTCCCAAAAAACTCTTAAAACTACTCTCTGTTTACCTCACCAATGATAAATGACATTAATTCAGGTAGAATACCTGAAAACATTCACAAAAACCTTCTGAACTCTAAACCATAATTTTTCTCTTATCATTCCAATGTCAGAGTCCATTGCAGGTGAGTAAATACAGCTTGTATTTTGCCAGGAATAAATCATTTTTTAAAGCTTTCTGTGTATGAAACGGTGATGGTAGTACATATGTGGGGAATATTATTGCTTGGGTTTTCCATAATATATAGCTACAACGGGCTGTGATAGTGGATCAAATATATCTATAGTGGGTCATACATAGTTACACTGACATTGAGCTAAATATAGGTGTGGACTAGATATATCTATACTGGTCTTTGACATGGCATCATTTTATACATCATGTACAGCTATACTAATGTACGTTGAGCTATAGTGGACAGTATGTATATTCATGTTGCGGGCGATATCGTTTGTATGGAGCTCCAAGCAAGAGTCTATTGTTCTGTTGGACAATATAAATTGCTTGAAAATTTTCGTGGTCCTAATCAATTCTGTTGTACAGTTTTTTCGCGATTCATCTATCAACAAGCATTTTGGAGCAAAAGTGGAAAGTTTTGTCTGTTTTTTCTATGGGATTGGTATTGGAAATTGAGTGGTCTCACAAATTTGTTTCAATATTGGAGTTCAGCATTGATTAGTTGGTCTAGACGGCCTCATCTTTCTTAAAAAAAATTGATTTATCATTGGTGATTCAATTCCACATCACATGGGAAAGAGGTGGATTCTCTCCAACCAATTTAATTCAATATGGTTTAGTTGTATGGGGTGGAGCCTATGACACTCACCTTCTTAATTTATTTTTGATTCAAAAGTACATAATTAAGACAATTTTAAAAATCCCAGGTTATATTCAAGTGAATCCCTCTCTGTAGAATTCAATGTAATGACAATAAGGCTACTTTATTTCAAAAGACTTCTTAAACATATTGTTAAAAACAAAGATACATTTATCAGAACTGATAAACTGTTTTATAACTTAAGACCTGACACAACTTTGAAATATATTATCCAAGATTCAAAGTTGAGCTTTATAAGAAGACAGATCATGTATATGAGCACTAGATTTATAAATATTTTACAATTTGATCTTGAATTGAAAGTCCAAGATAGAATGATTGTTACTTGGATTAAGGAGAGGTTCTTTTTTTCACTGGGTGCGGAATGGTGGTAGTGTCAATTTAATTTGTCTTTTTTTCTCATTTCATTTTGTTTTTCATTCGTTTTAAACAAACTATGTATTTACTCGTTTATTCTTTTTAGTTGATCTACTTTTTTCAAGTTTTTGTTTTTATTCAATTATTTATATAAATACTTCACCAGCGGGCAAGATCATTTTTCTTTTGCTGGTGGCGCCTAGAAAATTCTACTTCTATCTTAGGTTTTCATGATTAGTCGAGTTCTATTCTATGTCATTTCTTAGTTTAAGATATTGTGTTTTTGTTAGACTTGTCTATTTCAAATTTTTGTAATGTATGAATTTTTTGACAAATACATTTCAAATTTCAAAAAAAAAAATTCAAGTATTTATGAAATATGAATTGGCTGTTTCTGATCAATAACAATTTAGATTTGTAAGTTTTGAACGAGCAGAATGAGTTCTTACTGATGACTAGAGTCATGCTCGTGAATTTGTGGTTTTTTATCGATTGTTTCCATCAATCAACTACGAATTTTCTCAATTTAATTGAAAACTTATTCTTTTAACCATTATTCAGATGAAGTTTGTTGACCAACGAGATTGTTTAACTCCTTAGTCATTATTTCCCTGCCGGTTCCTGCCGGCAGCAGGAACAGGGGGGGAGCATTCAACTCTCATCTATTAGCTCCATTTGTAATACAAAAAATGATTATAAAAAACAATACTAAATAGACCCTTGATATACCCTTCTATTCAAGCCTTCAATGAAATTAAAGTGATGTTAATCCGCCAGCTGTATGTATTGAACGTCTTTAAATACTTTCAGAGTAACAAAAATATATTTTTTAAAATAAATAATGAACATCAACGAACCAGATACAATATAAATAAATAATGTTATGACTCAGATCTGACAATCATCCGTAAGCAGCTTATTTATATAGCACCAAAAATAATCAATAAATTACCTTCAGATCTCATTGAATTTCCATGTATCAAAACTGTCCCTAATAACATAAGAGATTGGATTTGCCAGAATTTTTATTTTGATTTGAATATTTTGTGATTTTTCTCGTATAGGAATTGCGATTTGCCAAGATTTTTTTTCAATTTGAATATTTTGTGTTTTTTTCGTATAAGTATTACGATTTGCCAGAATTTTTATTACAATTTGAATATTTTGTTATTTTTTTCGTATGGGAATTACGATTCGCCAGAATTTTTTATTTTCAATTTAAATATTTTGTGAATTTTTTTGTTTTTTATAAGAATATTATGATTTTCCCTCTTCCCATTTACCATGAAATGCGTTCTATATACCCTGTTTACACTGTATTTATGTATCACTATTTTATGAATAAGTGAGTACCATAGTTATATAGTATATTAAGATACTCGAGAGAATTTTTAATTTTTTTGTTGTGAATTTTGTTTCGATTCTTCGTTTCATAATTTACTATTCTGTAAAAATATTTGCTTCTGTGCTAAATCAATTTAAATCAGGTTAAGCGTATTATAATTTCATCTCCTACTCCCACTGGCGAACAAGAGTCATCTTATGCCAGTGGTTTTTTCACTTACCGTTTATTATTATTACACTTTGATTGGATTGTATTGTCATGTTGAGCTTTGTTTGATTCATGTACGTATATGTAGTTATGAGTGTGGAATAAATAAATTTGAATTTGAATTGAATTATAAAACTGGATAACATTGGGAAGGCATAATTTATAATAATAGAAAAAGTCATTCATTACCTAGATGATAATGGTGAATGGTGAATGGTGAACAATAACTAAATAATTCCTCTCATCAAATTATAACAGCTGACGCCAATGTACTGTAGAATACAGTTGTATCTCAGCTAGATTATCGTATCATAGCGACGTGACTTAGCATATTCTATTATCACGCTATGAGAGTTATCAGACAGACATTAATTAGTCCTTAATTTGTCAACATGTGACTTCAACATACTGTCCTTTGAATTTCATCCTTACTCATTCATTCATAAATGACTTAACTATGAATTCATCAATGTTGTTTTCCATCACGAACTGCTATTATCACTTTTTTGCTATAAAAAGGACGACTAGCAGTCAAATTTTTACAATGAATGAATTTATTTACTCAATGTGACAATGAGATCTTTCGGCAGGTCCGCCATCTTCCTGGTTGTCAAGAAGATAATATCAAAGAAGTGAATTAACAATATTATTGAGTCATATCGATTCACTCATTATATAACAACACGTGCCACAAATCAGTACAATAGTTCATGAGCGAGTTCTCCAATCCAGGGACTCATCAATTTCTATTCTATAGTGACTTCCACGTTATAATGGCAGTATTTGATCAACAATGGTATTGCTATCCTTGTTTCTCACTCAACAAAGGGTATAGCGCTATCTCTTTCTCGCTTTGCTCTGTTGCCAGATCGTCTTCTAACGATGTAGAATTAATAATATTAATTGACAAAATATTCCATCTTAATTATGGAAATTCATTATGAAATAATTGAAAAATATAATTTATTTCTTAATGAAAATAATATAATATTTATTATTAAAACGAGAATGAACAATTAATATTACATCAGTGAACCTGTATCAGCTACCGTCTATAGAAGGCATTGACAAGACAGAGGATCGGCAACGTTGTTCTCTTATCTTACTAGACGTGGACATCACTATTGAAAACATGTTTTCAAATTTTCTTTTAGATTTTTTTCTAATGATTCACATAATGTATATTGATATAAATCATTTTTCTTTCAACTTCTCATTCTATCTCTCTCTGTCTTTCCCTCATCCACTCTCCCATCCAACTTTTAGATTTTTTTCTAATGATTCACATAATGTATATTGATATAAATCATTTTTCTTTCAACTTCTCATTCTATCTCTCTGTCTTTCCCTCATCCACTCTCCCATCCAACTTCTGTCCCTCACACTCTCTCCAACACACGAAAACGCGCCACCAAAAACAAGTGGCTCCACGGCTGAGGGTACACTCACAAAACCGGTATGCAGTAAATACGTGTTTTGAATGTAAATGGCAAATTGAAGTCTGCCGTACTAACAAAACGACTGACCCCGCACCAGTCATCATAACAATAATGCTGCGTCGCCATTGGAGGGAGCGCAATGGACTCCATTGAGGGGAATGGACTCAATAACCGTTGGAATTCCCCACGGTTACTCTGCAACTCTGTAATGGACTCGGCAGTTGCATTGTGCCACTCAATTGGCCGATTGGTAGCGGATATTTCCTCAAATGTGATGGCCCAGTTCGCCAGCTCATCATTATGAGTCACGTAGTTCATAAATTATCCGAATTCTGGGAGGGGTGAGTCGTTCAAAGATCAAAACAAACCCATAACTGATGTAGTGAGGAGAATATATAGTGCGATCCAGGTTATAATGTCAGCATCAACATTGATTTGATTTTCTTGTCCGTCATTGGACAAAGCAGATACCTCTCTATACTTTTCTAACTCCGCACCGTTGTCAATGGATAATTATGAAGATATGGATGATGTATCAGAATATTCCAGACAAAATATCGGAATATAGCCTAATATAAATTGAAATAGAAATCGAAGTACCCTTTTTACTTTCCTTGCCCTATTACCATAGGTAAGGAAAGTATTGCTTTCCGAAAAAAATTGAGGTACCCCAATTTCTAAATTTCTATACGTTTCAAGGTCCCCTGAGTCCAAAAAAAGTGGTTTTTGGGTATTGGTCTGTATGTTGTGTGTGTGTGTGTGTGTGTGTGTGTGTGTGTGTGTGTGTGTGTGGTGTGTGTGTGTGTGTGTGTGTGTGTGTGTGTGTGTGTGTGTGTGTGTGTGTGTGTGTGTGTCTGTGTACACGATATCTCATCTCCCAATTAACGGAATGACTTGAAATTTGGAACTTAAGGTCCTTACGATATAATCACTTGATTCCACCATTTCTTCCCTTTTCAACACGATATTTCCCTGTTTCATAGATGAATAGTTTCTAGACCTACCGAACCGGCCGGAGACAGCTTAGTTAGCTCTTGTTTTCGTTTTAGTATGAGATCGGAAACCGACTTGTGAGCATAAACATTCTGCATAGGCATAACAAGCCGCTATTGAATCCACTTTTCATGAAAAACATTATTAGCAACCTCCTGTCATTGTCACCAACAAACCAATCTTATTCAGAATCATTTTCCGTCTCACTATCATCTGTGAGACGATTCATCGTCTAAATTGTCTAGGCCTACTGCATATTCCATTTTTCTATCAGTTGACCGATTTCTTATAATATTGATTGTTAGGAAAGTTGTAATATTGTAAATATTGGAACAATAATTATGAAGGTACCTCCTTGAGAGGCATTTATAAGTCCGGTGTCCCTGGAAACAAAGTCTCTAGCACTCTCAATGGAGAAATTAATAGATGACATTGATAAATCTTAACAATATACTTTACTTTCTAAATGGACCTTCTCATTAGTTTGAAAGTTGTAGGCTATTCATGAGCGAGGTCTACTGTTCGCAAAACTACTAGTTGTACAAGGTTTAGGTTGAAATAAGGAAAAAGGGGCAAAAGGCAAGAGGTAAGAGGCAAGTGGCGAGAGGCAAGAGGCAAGAGGCAATAGGCAAGAGGCAGAGGCAAGAGGTTGTCTGTGTCACGAAAACATTAATCTAATCCTGTAGTCACGATTCGCTTCATACTGTCAGCTCTGGATGAATAGGAAGCGTACAGATTATCAATGAGGAATTCTGTCAGTGAATCTAACTGTGCTGAGCGACTGGTGTGAATTTGGAGATGTCGTGAAAGAGAGAATCAAAAAGAAAAAGAGAGCGAGTTAGTAGTAGCGTGACAGAGAGGAAGAGAGAGTGAGTGTGTGAGAGAGAGTAAAAAGTGTGTTAGAGAAAGTGAGAGAGATAGAGTGAAAGTGAGAGAGAGTGTGAGTGTGTGTGAGAGAGAGTAAGTGAGGAAAAGAGAGAGAGTGTGATAGATAGTGAAAGAGATAAATTGAAATTGAGAGAGAGTGTGAGTGTGTGAGAGGGAGTAAGTGAGAAAAAAGTGAGAGAGTGTGTGAGAGAGCAGAGAGATCTCTGCTTGCTGAGTCAGAACGCTTTTTGCAGCTTTCTCCCGAAATCCACATGTCACTGTAACATCTGTTTCGACCCCAAAAGAAGGGGTAATGAAGGAATGTGCAGGAATTTGCCATCTCCTTTTACTCAGGCCTCTTCTCTGTTTCACGTTTTCATCCGTATTTTCTTTCTTGACGAAATAGATACTAAGGAATGTTAGATTACTTATGAGATTCCTACTGCAATTGATCACAATTTCTTCCACCTCAACTCTCTTTTTTTATTTCTCCATCCTTCTTTTTACTCTTATTCCTCTGTTTCTTTCTCTTCCGACTGTCCTCTGTCTTCTTCTTCTTCCTCTTCTTCTTCCTCTTGCAGTGCACCTTGCTTCGGTAAGGTGTCAATCTTAAGGTGCTTACAGACTTTCGCTCTGCTCCGCAACCGAACGTCACTCCAGCAGAGCGATTGATGATCGACCGGCGAGCAAGAGTGGTTCGACCGGGGAACGCGAGAAGATCTAACATCTTCCTTAACGTTCATGATTAGTGCGACTGCAGAGCGGGGGCGGAGCGACTGCGGTACGATGGAGGAACGAGGGCGGTACGAAGGCGGAGCGTGCTTGGTGCGGGTTGGAAGAGCGTATATGTATACGCAGCTTGTCATCCTGTGGTCGCGCGCTGCTCTTTTTCTCTATCCTGTCCTCCCTACCTTGGAAAAATTCTTCTTTTTTCATTTTATTTTGTTTTCCCTTATAATGTTGATGGTCAACGGCTCTGAAGGCGGAAGAGGATCAATTCCCAACGGCTGAAGAGGCAGAGGAGCCTAGGAGTTGGGATCTCCGAATGAAAGCCCAGAGTGTGTTCAGTTGCTCTAAGGTGGCGGCCCCACCATTGGGCTGCTCTACTAGACGCTGGTAACATCTTTGGGGGAATCTCATTATCACTCACAAGTTTCAAAAAAGGAAAAGAAAAAGATAAAATAAAAATTGATATTTGATTGGAAGGTAAAAGGACTAGGAGACTGAGAAGAAAATCAAATTAAATTACCAGGCAAAGAAGAGAGACAACAAATTACAAAATTGAGATTGATTGATCTGACTCAATACACATTGACTTAATATAACCAACTCAAACCATGTATAATTCCTTCAAATATTATTGGACCTGTTACTTTCGCACATTCTCAATCTTCATAAATAATATTGACCATTACCATAGCCACCTCTAATACAAGGCCCCGGCCTAAGATATTGCAACGTCGCAGTGTAGGCCCAGAATCTGATACATGATTGGTGGAAAAGATCAGCTGGTATTTTTTTAAATATTTTTCACCAATCATGTATTCGATTGGCTAACACTGCGACGTTGCAATATCGTAGGCCGGGGCCTTGTCTTAGAGGTGGCTATGCCATTACATAATTGGATTATTGTCCTTAAACTAACGTTTAGTATCTCACTGTAGAGTCTATGTGTCAGGATGCATAAATGAGACTCTTTTGAATGTTTAGAAAATCTGAAACTGAAATCTCAAATAAGTCAAAAGATTACTAGAGAGATAACAAAAAACTATTCCATTGGGAAAACTTGATATCGCAGAAGATAACTTTACTATTACTTGCACAGCTTTATCCTGTTTCTTGCACTGATATCCCTTCCCCTACTTCCGTCTTTCCACACTACCAGAGCAATGAACAAGCCATTTGTCTTCTTTAGCTCTTTCACTCACCCTACCCCTCACTCAGTCTATTCTTCACTCACTCTACCTCTCTCACTCACTCTACCTCTCTCACTCACTCTACCTCTCTCACTCACTCTACCTCTCTCTTTCACTCTACCTCTCACTGATACCCCTCACTCACTCTATCTCTCACTCACTCTACCTTGGCCACCATCCAAAAACTAGTGAGAAAATTAATGAGTTCCAGAGAAACTATTACGCTAAAATCTGGTAACGTGTTCTGGCCCCCCAAGTGCAGACAGTATTGTTAGAATGGGAAGCGTCAGTGCTATTAGCAAGGAGTGCTGCCAGTTTTAAGTGAATGCTTCGACAGGGAAAGAACACAGCACGAGCTATTATTCTGTTGGGTTATCTGGTCTGTAACCTCTGCAGTTCCTGGAGAAACTTTATCCAGTCTTCGCGATAATTTATTGTGGAATAATGAATGTGTTTTGTGGTTGGGTGGGAATTGAGGAGTGATTATAGATGAATAAATACGTTTTCAGTTTTGAGAAGAAATATCCGGCATGAAACTCTTGAAAATATTGATTTGATGATGAATTTGAGGCTTCAGAAGTGGACTGCGACAATTTTGAGACAACGAATAATAATACGTTCTCATTTTTTTCAGAAAATACACCACCTGAAGCTTTTGATAAAATTGGTTTGATGATATATTTGAGATATCCTAAGTAGGCTGTGCCATTTTGAGTCAACGAATAAATACGTTCCAATTTTTGAGAAAAATACGCGACATGAAGCTCTTGAAAAAATTGATTCGATGATGAATTTGAGGCTTTCAAAGTAGACTGCGACAATTTTGAGACAACGAATAAATACGTTCTAATTTTTGAGAAAAATACACGACATGAAACCTTTGATTTAATGATAAATTTGCGACTCAGAAGTGGGCAGTGACAATATTGAGTCAACGAATAAATACGTTCTCATTTCTTCAGAAAAATACACGACCTGAACTTTTGAAAATACTTATTAATGATAAATTTGAGTCTTCCTGAGAAGTGTAGGCTGTGACAATTTTGTGTCGTTTCATCTAATTTGGAAAAATAATTTCAGTTTTTGTTTCAGAGGTTTAGCTCATTGTTCATTCACTTTCATTCATTTATCCATTTACATTAACCAAAGCACAATACATGATTGAAAAGGACCAACAGGCCTAGCCCAAAACTGTTCCCTTTCCGAATTTTGGTAGTATTGAGCCAATTTCTGAAAGGTAAGTGATGTTGCTCCACTTTGACCCAGGCATCTCCCTTAATATAAATTTTCCATTTTGTATTTTTTCACATGTCCATCTCCATCTATTATCTTTGTCTACGCCTTTTTCTCACTCTTTCCCGTCAAGAAATCATCTCAGAAAACTCTTTCAGTTTGTGCCAAAAGTAGGTCAATACTAAGAGATTGGAGAGCAATTCAGTTGAAAATTTGCGATAGATATTTTATTATCAGATTGGCAGGTACCCGTGTTTCGCGAGGGTCTAATTTAGAACTTGACAAACTGGACCTACTAAGATCTTGTTGACAATATTCCTATAATCATCCTCGTAAATTCAGAATAAATATGAACATTTCAAGTTAATCATCCAGTATTTGAGACGTGATGATGTGTCATTCATGGATTTCCTATACGTACTTCAATAAGCCAGTTCTTCCCTTTATTATAATATAGAGGACGCAAACAAATACAATATTTGAAGGAGAAATTTGAACAGGTTATTGCCCAAACTTCTTGTTTTTCATAACTTTGTCACAAATAGTTTTAATACGATGTTTATGACGTACTGAATTAGAGGAAATATTATGAAATATTGTTCCTCCACTCGTTATTATTTGCAATATTCAATATAAATGTAAACATAAAATCCTCATCTTGAATACAAAATATTTGCCTTTCCTTCTTAACACTTTTTCAATAATCTCCACGACGTACTGAATAAGAGAAAATATTATGAAATATTGTGCCTGTACTCGTTATCATTTCTTCAATATTCAATATAAATCCTCATCTTGAATACAAAATATTTGCCTTTCCTTCTTAACACTTTCTCAATAATGTCCAAGACGTCCTGAATAAGAAAATATTATGAAATATTGTGCAGAGATTGGAATAAACAAAATGGGGAATCTAACTTTGCAGAACATTTGATAACAAATAATCACAAGTTCACAGTTAAGGAGAATGTTGAGTTTCTGCATGTTAATAACAAAGGCAATATTTGAATATTCTAGAGGCTTTAGAAATAACAAGAGTAATTAAGGAGAATCCCCAGTATAGTTTAAATGACCAGATTCATTTCAACCAATACAACACTACGAATTTAGTTTTATCATAAAATTGTAAGCATACATTAGTCAATAGTTTTTCCATTTACATATCTGTTTTATTATCTTCCAAACTTGTTTTCTTGGTTCTTATTTTGTACTGAAAGTAAATTTTATTATCATGGCGATTCTGTTGCTTAAGCCGCCATTTTGTCACACCGTTGATTGGGAGGAGACTGTCTGGCTAGGCAAAGGCAGGCGTCATCCCTCGACCAATAGCGTACTCGCCTAATAGTATAAATTCTGCTGCTCTTGTATTTAGTTTTAGTTTATCAGAGATTGACAATGGTGTAATAACCGAACCGGTCTTTCTAATTATCAATAAATCAGTGGTTTTTTGACAATTTCTTAGTCTTTTTCATTCAATATG
Source organism: Nilaparvata lugens (assembly GCF_014356525.2). NCBI lineage: Eukaryota > Metazoa > Arthropoda > Insecta > Hemiptera > Delphacidae > Nilaparvata > Nilaparvata lugens. Next base: position 14,588,924 of record NC_052516.1, read on the forward strand.
AATAATTACCACAATATCAACTTCTCAACTACACAAAAAAAAGAAAAAATATTGTGCCTTTACTCGTTATCATTCCTTCAATATTCAATATAAAACTTCATCTTGAATACAAAATATTATGCCCTTCCTTCTCAACACTTTCTCAAGAATCTCCAAGCAAATTATTGCACTTCATCCGATTTGTTGTTGAAAGGAAGCTTAATATAATGATACAATAACCATCAGTGATGATACAGTATGAAATAACATGAATGGACTCTCTTGTATTAACACAGATTCAAATTCTGTTATCTAGTCTTTTGTAGTAGTAAACGTTTTATAGAATATAAACCCATATTATGAATAATGCAGTAGTTTTGTTCTTGTTGTACATTCATTCTGTACCACATTCAGTATTATACTCATTACATTGCAGCCCCGATATAGTGCACCCCGTTATTGCAAATTCTCCGTTATAATGCATTTCTTGGCAGTCCCTTTGAACGACCTTCAATCTTGATAATTATCGTATCCCCGTTATAGTGCTTTCTCTAAAGTCTCTTGTAATGTTCGTATAGATTACAACCTCGATATAATACACCCCCATTCAGTACAGACTTCGAAAAGTGAATTTTTTTGTCTGGTTTGTTGAGATATACTATATCGAGGTTAAACTGAACTTTGATTTCTTCATTTAGCTTCAATCATTCAATTGGCAGGCAGCCTTCCATCGTTTTCTGTCCAGAGCTGTACTTTTCAGTTGGATGTAACTGTGGATCCCTAGATCTTTGGTAACTTGCTTCAGATATTGTGGCCGGGGTCTTCCACGAGCCCTTTGCCCAATGATTTATGGATTCGATGAATTTTTACTTTGATTTATGAATCAATATATTTAAAGTGTACATGGTACTGTATATTTGATCCGCAGTTGCAGTAAATGTGGGCTACATAGTATCATAGATCTAAATCATAGTTCAACTTCATCACACATTTCAACACTAAGGCCCAGTTGCACAAACGCCGGTTAAATTTTGATCTGATTTCACGAGATCCAATAAGTAAAAGCCTATTAAAAGACGGCTTCTCTGATTGGTTCTTGTGTAATTAACCAAGATCAAAACTTGACCGGCTTTTGTCAACCGACACTAATAGTGCAAAAATCGTTTGTGCCAATTAACTAATAGCTCGAGGAATAACAATTAATCCAGTTGTTATATATATGAATTCAAGAATAGTATTATTTGAAGTATATGATGGACTTTTATATTTATCCTGTGATTGAAATATATGGATACCGAAAAACCTAACGGCAGAGAAACGTATTACATGTTAATGAACACTATTATATAGTATGGGTCCCGTAGTTCTGCCTTTGTGACTTTGAAACGGCATAAATAGAGAAGGTATGGTTCGCGGGGTGATATTCTTAATTTCAAAAACATACACTCTAGAGTACCTCGATCCCTAGACGGAGAAAGCTCCCTATGGATATTCAATATTTTTGAACGGGTAGTATTGTATTAATTCTAGTGGTTTTCCTCCGAAAGACAAAGCTACAAGACTCGGACTGTGTGTTTGGATACAGAATCTCCATGATGGATGTATGAGAACTGAAAACATAACTTTTTTGTATCAAAAGTAAAGTTTTATTACAATATTATTTTGGCTCAATGATATTCCCCTTCAAAAGTATTGGATACGAATCAAATTGTGTATCAATGTAGGATACGTCTCTAAATCCTTGACAGGAAATATTCGACTCTCTCCATTTTTGTTGAAAGACTCCATGTTTCAAAACATGAAGTGACTTTCTGAAGTAATTGACTTTAAGTGGAAATGCTGCCATACATCGAGCAGCGTTGGAAAAGCGACTGGAAAAACTCGACCAGAGACACTAAATGGAAAAGTTTGATTTTCAATTCGGAATTCAATTAGTGGAAAACTCTGAGGATTCCTCCACCTGGCATGAGCAAGTGAAAATTGGCCGAGCGTGGAAAAATTTCGGAATTCTTTTTTCGAGCTATCAATTTTCCTCGTGTGAGTTTTCACTTCACACGTGTGATTGGCTAATGTAAACATTTGAACTTCAGAAGAATGTCAGGTTAAACGGAATTTATTCCCATCTTGTATTTATGTTACATTACTTAATTTTTTGTAACTAACTATTGTATGTAATATTGTAATTCATCTAATATTTTGTGTAATTGATGTTGTAGTTTCAGTTTTTTTTTGGGAAATGAACATTTATTTTTTGTGTATTGAGAAGTTGATATTGTGGTAATTATCCATATTGAATGGAAAAGACTAAGAAATTGTCAAAAAACCACTGATTTATTGATATTAGAAGACCGTTTATCGGTTTAATAATCAGAGAACGTTTATCAGAGATTGACATTGTTGTAATAACCGAAACCGGTCTTTTCTAATTATCAATAACGCAGTGTTTTTTTGATAATTGTCTTAGTCTTCGTCATTCAATATTTATTTATTTGTTAAAATTATTGGTAGTATTTTGTAGTAAGAAGGCTTACGATACGATGACCATTACTTATGACAGTAAGGATTCTATTGAATTTCATGAAGGACTGATGGATCGAATCATTGTAATAATAGCAAATCAATTCACCAACTTGGTGCCAACTAATATAGTCAACTCAACTTAATGCCAACTGACAAAATTATTAATTTAGTTGCCAGTTAACAACTGTTTCGAAGAGGTACTCTATCTAGATTATAGTTCTATAGTAACATATGATATGGAAATTTCAATTATAATAAATTAAGAGATTGGGAGAAGAAGAATATACATGCTAAAAGACGAACTTTAAACCCTTAAAAGCAGCCCTTAGAGTTAAAATATTGCCAAAAGATTTCTTAGTGCGCCTCTAAAGGGCCAACTGAACATACCTACCAAATTTGAACGTTTTTGGTCCGGTAGATTTTTAGTTATGCGAGTGAGTGAGTGAGTGAGTGAGTGAGTGAGTCAGTCAGTGAGTGAGTGCCATTTCGCTTTTATATATATAGATTGAAGAAATATTTCATCAATCATGACAATTCATTTCTTGATCCTTGAATGATATATTCCCTTGACCAATAAAATATAATATTATTGATCATTTCAAACAATAATGAATGTTTGAAAGATAAAAATGTTTTTCAAAAATGTAGAAATAGAATTAATTGACAAAATATTTCATCTTAATCATGACAACTCATCATTTGATCAATGACCTTCTATGTTTAGTTTTGCATCTTAATTTGAAAATCTCCTTTGTGAAAATACTTGAGGACTGAACATTTTGTGAATTGAAGAACTACAAGACTTGACCTATTTCGGACTATGTGTTATCTAAATTTGGGAAAGGAAAAGCACAAGGTTACGTTATTTATTCTCTCCCAATCATTTTGATGATGTATTTATCGTATGAATGGATGAATAATGAATAATGAATAATATATTTTATTGACCAATAAAATATAATTGGTGATAGTTTGTAACAAAAATTAACAGTTGATATCACATCGAATATACTGATATATTAAGCAATCCTCTATAGAAGACAGTGGCAAGGCAGAGAACCAGCAACTCTCTTCTCCTATCTTTCTCCTCTGCCATTATAACGTGGACCTAAATACAGTGAAATACATCTATAACATTGGAAATTGCATCAAGGATTACAAAACCCTGTTTAATGGAACTTAGCGCCTTGAAGGAGAAAATATTATTGTGAGGAAATGATAGAGGAAAACTTTTAGATATGGAAGCAACGATGAAAGGCGAGCGAGTGAGATGAAAGCTTGATGACAGAAAGAAAGAGAGAGAGATATAGAGAGAAATGTGAAAAAATAAAGAATTCATTGTTCAATCATCTGGAGTGGAGCTTAGGATTTATTGCGTTAGCTATTGTGTATGTTCTGGGATTATTTCTTACAATCGTGTCTCACAACTAAGAAAGAGCTCAAAAGAAGAGGGAAAGTTACTATGGAACCGCAGAGATGTTTTGAGTGAGAGCGTGGTGGAGGAGGTGGTGGAGAAGAAAAAGAGGAAGAAGAAGAAGAAGAGGGGGTTAGGAAGAGGATGAGAAAGAGAAAGAGGAAGCGGAAGAGGAAGAAGAAGGAGAAGAAAAAGAAGAAGAGGGGGTGAGGAAGAGGGAGAGCAAGAGGTAGAGGAAGAGGAAGAGGAAGAGGAAGAAGGAGAAGAAGAATATGAAGTGGGAGAAGAATAAGAGGAGGGAAGTAGAAGAGGAGGTAGGTAAAGGAGGAGTAGAAGAGGGGGAGAGTAAAAAAAGATGAAGAGGGAGTAAAATAATACTGAAAAGATCATGAGTGAAAGGAAAAGAGGGCAAGTTGATGAGAGAAGGAGAAAGAAAAAGTTATGACATTCTCAAAATTTATTAGGATGTAGGTGGAGGTAGAAAGAGACTATATGAAATACTGTGGAGATATTGGTGAATAAACAAGGAGTAATGAGTGAAGCACAAAGGAGAATATAAAAGAAGAAGGAGGTTGAAGAATATGTTAGTGGTTAATTTGAAAGCTCAAAGAAAATGTGAATGGGTGCCATTGAGAAAGGAGAGGGAATAATGAAGGGAATTGAGTAAAAATATGTAAGAGGAAGTAGAAAAAATGTCCATAAGAACAGAGAGTTGTTGAAAATTAAGAACCCCAATAAGGGTGTGTGAGATGTCTTTCAAACTCTGAAAAAAGGTGAAGAAGATTTGATGAGAAGAAGAATAACGATAAAAAGTTGAAGAAGGAAACGATTGAATAAGAAATAATAATGATGATAGACTCGAATGAAAGTAGTTGTGAAGAAGTAGAAGTAGAGGAAAAAGTAGAATAATTTATTGTATATACAAGAACGATAAAAAACAAGAAGAAAGAGAAGTGGGATAACTGGAACAAGAACAAGAAGTAGTGGGAGAAAATTCACCATTATTATACTTCATAGAGGACTAGAAAGGAAGAACTGGGACACAATAGTGTGGGTATTACAGCCATGAAAATATTATAATTCTTGTCTCTTTTACCAACCTAATTTCCTAAGCGTATCATCTGTCGATTCCAGTTTTCCTTTTCCTCATCCTCCTCTTTCTTTCCCCTCCTCATCATTTTCCTCCTTCCCTCGTTCCTCCTCATCCCTCTCATTCCCTTTCTCCCTTCATTCTTCTACTTCCCCTTCACAAACAACCATTCCTTTTTTTCCACTTTCTCCCTATCTCCAGCATACTTGGAATTCGATTTGAATTCAATTTGAATGCAGAATAATATTGCGATTTGTTGTTATTGGATGTAATGTGGTTGGAGAGAGAGGGAAACATTATATGGATGTAATGTGGTTGGAAAGAGAGGCAATGATTATAGCAGGAGGGTCTCAAACAACATTATTCCATCGTTATTAGTAGGAAAAGCATTTCCTTTCATCGATTACCATCGTCTTCATAACAATGTATTTTCTTTCCTCTCTGTAATATCATCAGAGAAAATAACGGTACTATGTGTTTTTGTTGAAAAACTGTTGTAGCCTACTTTTTGTAATATTCATGCCTCCGTATTGAAATTATTATCCATTATCGTAGTTTATACAATCACAGATTAGCGTAATTGATACAACTACAGGCAAGTACATTACGATAATACTACTTATAACAGTTATAACAACAGCAATACGACTGTTTTCTTCTATAATGTTTGGACAAAATTTTCAAAGTTCATCATTATTTTGCAGTTTCAAGTGATAAGTGAATGGTATTTTTGACCGAGCGAAGTGAGGTCCAAGATTCAAGTCGACGGTTTAGCATTTCTTTTAATGTTTAAATGTTTTATGTTTATATGTTGCGCTTTTACGGCGAAACGCGGTAATAGATTTCATGAAATTTTACAGGTATGTTCCTTTATTAATTGCGCGTCGACGTATATACAAGGTTTTTGGAAATTCTGCATTTCAAGGATAATATAAAAGGAAAAGGGAGCCTCCTCCATACGCCAATATTATAGTAAAAATAGATATTATAGTAAAATCACGAATTTAGATTCTTCACAAACCAAGTTGAATAATACAAGTAGTTCTGTGAACAGTAGACCTCACGCAGTATTCTCATCCACAAGTAACTGATTGAAACTATAGACCTTATGGAAATACAGCAATAGACTGACTTTGCTGTAGCCTGGCTTAGCAAAGCCAGTCTATTGCTGTATTTCCATAAGGTCTATAGTTTCAATCAGGTACTTGTGGATGAGAATACTGCGTGAGGTCTACTGTTCACAGAGCTACTAGTATTAATCAACTTGGTTGTGAAGAATCTAAATTCGTACTCTTCTGTTTTCAAATGTTTGGACTGAAGATTGGACTCGAATTCAAAAGTGAATGGAACATAACCTACTTTTTGGACCATTTTATAGTGTTTGAATCAAGATTCGGAGAGGAACAGTTTTGATCCTCTCCCAATCATTTTAATGAATTAATTGTGTGGTGTGTATTAATAATAGAGGAAAAAGTAGAATAATTTATTGTATATACAAGAACGATAAAAAACAAGAAGAAAGAGAAGTGGGATAGCTGGAACAAGAACAAGAAGTAGTGGAATAAAATTTACAATATTATTATACTCCATAGAGGTCTAGAAAGGAAGAATTGGGACACAATAGAGAGGGTATTATAGCCATGAAAATATTATAATTCTTGTCTCTTTTACCAACCTAATTTCCTAAGCGTATCATCTGTCGATTCCAGTTTTCCTTTTCCTCATCCTCCTCTTTCTTTCCCCTCCTCATCATTTTCCTCCTTCCCTCGTTCCTCCTCATCCCTCTCATTCCCTTTCTCCCTTCATTCTTCTACTTCCCCTTCACAAACAACCATTCCTTTTTTTCCACTTTCTCCCTATCTCCAGCATACTTGGAATTCGATTTGAATTCAATTTGAATGCAGAATAATATTGCGATTTGTTGTTATTGGTTGTAATGTGGTTGGAGTGAGAGGGAAACATTATATGGATGTAATGTGGTTGGAAAGAGAGGCAATGATTATAGCAGGAGGGTCTCAAACAACATTATTCCATCGTTATTAGTAGGAAAAGCATTTCTCTTTCATCGATTACCATCGTCTTCATAACAATGTATTTTCTTTCCTCTCTGTAATATCATCAGAGAAAATAACGGTACTTTGTGTTTTTGTTGAAAAACTGTTGTAGCCTACTTTTTGTAATATTCATGCCTCCGTATTGAAATTATTATCCATTATCGTAGTTTATACAATCATAGATTAGCGTATTTGATACAACTACAGGCAAGTACATTAGGATAATACTACTTATAACAGTTATAACAACAGCAATACGACTGTTTTCTTCTATAATGTTTGGACAAAATTTTCAAAGTTCATCATTATTTTGCAGTTTCAAGTGATAAGTGAATGGTATTTTTGACCGAGCGAAGTGAGGTCCAAGATTCAAGTCGACGGTTTAGCATTTCTTTTAATGTTTAAATGTTTTTATGTTTATATGTTGCGCTTTTACGGCGAAACGCGGTAATAGATTTTCATGAAATTTTACAGGTATGTTCCTTTATTAATTGCGCGTCGACGTATATACAAGGTTTTTGGAAATTCTGCATTTCAAGGATAATATAAAAGGAAAAGGGAGCCTCCTCCATACGCCAATATTATAGTAAAAATAGATATTATAGTAAAATCACGAATTTAGATTCTTCACAAACCAAGTTGAATAATACAAGTAGTTCTGTGAACAGTAGACCTCACGCAGTATTCTCATCCACAAGTAACTGATTGAAACTATAGACCTTATGGAAATACAGCAATAGACTGACTTTGCTGTAGCCTGGCTTAGCAAAGCCAGTCTATTGCTGTATTTCCATAAGGTCTATAGTTTCAATCAGGTACTTGTGGATGAGAATACTGCGTGAGGTCTACTGTTCACAGAGCTACTAGTATTAATCAACTTGGTTTGTGAAGAATCTAAATTCGTACTCTTCTGTTTTCAAATGTTTGGACTGAAGATTGGACTCGAATTCAAAAGTGAATGGAACATAACCTACTTTTTGGACCATTTTATAGTGTTTGAATCAAGATTCGGAGAGGAACAGTTTTGATCCTCTCCCAATCATTTTAATGAATTAATTGTGTTGTGTGTATTAATAAATAAAGGAAAGAGTCGACCTATTTATAGTGAGGTTCACGTTATGATGGCGGTGTTTGATTAGCAATGGTATTGCTATCCTTGTCTATCATTCAACAAAGCGGATAGCGCTATCTGTTTTCCGCTTTGCTCTGTTGCCAGATCGTCTTTCAACAATGTAGAATTTATAATCAATTAAAAAATATTTCATCTCGATTATGACATTTTTGAAAAATATTATTTCTTGCTTAATAGAATATGATTGATTATTTTTAACTGGAATGAACAGTTAATATAACTTCGATAAACCTGTATCAGCTACCGTCTCTAGAAGGCATTGACAAGTCGGAGGATCGGCAACGTTGTTCTTCTATATTCCTCCACTGTCATTATAACGTGGACGGAATGTGAAATTCACGAATAACGTATCATCACGTCTGAACTACTGGACTGCGTCTATAGAAGGAATTGACAAGTCGGAGGATCGGCAACGTTGTTCTCCTATCTTCCTCCACTGTCATTATAACGTGGACCTCACTATATACACGCACGGAATGTGAAATTCACGAATAACGTATCATCACGTCTGAACTTCTGGACTGATTATCTTGAAATTTTGCATATGGATTCTTGATTCAACGAGGATGGTTATAGGCCTATTTTGAATCCTTCAAGATTTCAGTAGGTCAAGTTTTCAATTGGACCATTGCGAAGCACGGGTTACCTGCTAGTCTATATATGGTCCATATTCGAAACAGATTGAAGAGAAAACACAAAAGTTTAATATAGTAGTAATAGTTATTGAGTTAATAAAACTTGATAGAGAAAATTTCACCTGAAATGTGAAGAATACAGATTGTTGTAGGGCGATATTTTTGAGCCAAAACTGACTCTGCAGTGATCCTCTCCAGCATTGGCAGTCTGTAAAATAGTGCCAGACAAGTGAGGCTCAACATTGACATGGAGTCTGACGTTCGGGGCTCTGGGGGGGTCCAGGGGGGCTCGAACCCCTCCCGTACCCTCCCCTATATTTCGGGGCGGTTAAACCCCCTGCCACACATTTTTCCTCAATAGAGTTCGTTTTCGAGTTCCACTCAGAACTGAGGCGAATCGATTTTACTTTCGTGTAAAAAGAGAGGAAGGCTGGTAAAGTGTACCACTTTCTGAACACAAAAATGACAAAAGGCCACAAAATGGATATGAGTGTGGTTTTGTGGCTCAACAAAGGTGGTGAGTACGGTGTTCCATTTTTACTTTCCTTGCCCTACTACCATAGGTAAGGAAAGTATTGCTTTCCAAAAAAAATTAAGGTACCCCAATTTCAAGTTTTCTATACGTTTCAAGGTCCCCTGAGTCCAAAAACATGAATTTTGGGTATTGGTCTGTGTGTGTGTATGTGTGTGTGTGTATGTGTGTGTGTGTGTATGTGTGTGTGTGTGTATGTGTGTGTGTGTATGTCTGTGAACACGATAACTCCATTCCTAATTAACGATCGACTTGAAATTTTAAACTTAAGGTCCCTATACCATGAGGACCCGACAATAAGAAATTCAATAAAATTCAATTCAAGATGGCGGAATAAATGGCGGATAATTACTAAAAAACCATGTTTTTCACGTTTTTCTCGAAAATGGCTCTAACGATTTTCTTCAAATTTATATCATGAATAGCTATTTATGAGCCCTATCAACTAGCATAAGTCTCATTTCTGGGAAAATTTCAGGAGCTCCGTAATATTCTTGAGAAAAATGGCGGAAAATGACTAAAAAACCATGTTTTTCACGGTTTTCTCGAAAACGGCTCCAACGATTTTCTTCAAATTCATACCATGGATAGATTATTCATAAGCACTATCAACTGGCATGAGTCTCATTTCTGGGAAAATTCCATGAGCTCCGTAATATTCTTGAGAAAAATGGCGGATAATGACCAAAAACCAGGTTTTTCACGGTTTTCTCGAAAACGGCTCTAACGATTTTCTTCAATTTCAAGCCATGGGTAGCTATTCATAAGTCCTATCAAATGACATGAGTTTTTTCCTTGGAAAATTGCAGGAGCTCCGTAATATTCTTGAGAAAAATGGCGGATAATTACTAAAAAACCATGTTTTTCACGATTTTTTCAAAATAACTTGACCGATTTTTTTCAAATTCATACTCTGTATAGTTATTCATCAGCTCTATTAACTGGCATGAGTCTCCTTTCTGGGAAACTAATGGGGGTCCACCCCATCCTTGAGAAATGGACTTTGTAACCTCCTTCTTGTGCATGAGGTAGGTAGGTAGAGCAGTTCATAAAAAGAACACATAGTCGAGATATTTCATCTGTAGAACAGCTGTTTTGACGACTTTAAAAAAATGACGACTAAAAAAATCATTAAATTTCACAATTTACACAAAGGAAAAAGTACTCTGAAAACAATTATATATACACATATACAAAAGTCTGATCGTAGTTTCGAATATGAGCAAGGAAAGTTGTGTGAGTGTACCACACCAGATTTTTTAGATAGGTGTAAGAATATCATTTACGCAAAGGTGTTCATTTTTGTAGGTTTTTGAGTGAATGTAGAAAGTGATAGAGTGGATGTGAGAGATTCTAAAGGTGAGAACAGATATACGCGCCGCGGACATGAGCAATTCACTTTTAATCAGTTAATGCTAAGCTTTTTATATCTGTATCTTACCGTCTCTGTAAAAATACAGATATAATCAGCTGATTAATCAGTTAATGCTAAGCTTTTTATATCTGTATCTTACCGTCTCTGTAAAAATACAGATATAATCAGCTGATTAAAAGTGAATTGCTCATGTTCGCGGCGCGTATAGCACCTTTAGGCTGGTCACTCACCGATCATTCAAGGCAAGACGAGCCACGTGCAGCCAAAAAACTTCACAGAGTTGCTTATGGAGTCATGTTTAATTGCAATGACTAATCAGTGTGTGTTGCGTCACAAGCAGCAATGTGAAGTATTGTGACTAAACGTGACTAGTCTTGACTAATCGGTGTGTGACCAGCCTCAGTGAGTGATAGATTGTTCATCCATGAGCTTCAACGTTCGACTCATGTGAATTTAATGAAAATGGTGTCTCAATATGTACTAGAAACGATGTATTTGTGGCTCTCCTAATATAATACTGTACAGTACTGTATTACAGAATAGTGTATTGGACTGATGAGAAGATCCTTAGTTAGGTGTGGAGGTGGTAGGATATCAACTGCGTAAGCCTAACTGCTGTATTCCCAGATATAGAATAAGAGAACATGCTGATGAAATGGAATATTATGTATAAGAGATCTATTCCTATTGATCTCTTACAACTTAGAAAGCAAGAAACAGGATCACTCGAAAACTTCTCTTGTACTTGAACAAAAAATGATATCAGTAAGTCGGTAACCATTTTTGGTAATCATAAAAAATCCTATACTATTGAATGAGCAACTTCTGTTCATATGTTTACATGTTTACATGTTTAGATGTTTAGATGTTTATATGTTTGTATTTCACCGAATCTCGAAAACGGCTCTAACGATTCTCACGAAATTCAGAACATAGTAGGTTTATAGTATAAAGATTCGATTGCACTAGGTCTCATCCCTGAGAAAACTCGCTGAATGATATTAAAAGGATAATTATTATTCATCCTTGGGAAAACAGCTGATAATGATTCTATTTTGTCGTCTGTTGGTGATGGAAGTGAGTGAGCGAGTTCATGTGTGTGGGACTGTGTCAAAATTATGACTCAGCTGTTGAACTTTTTTAATTATCCAATCAGGTACTTAGAGCCGGTTGCAAAAAAGCCGGGTTATTTCCAATCCTGATTAATTCCAGTAGATCCATCTTTTGTAAATGGTCTTCTCTGATTTGGTTCACGTGAAGTTAATCAGGATTAAAATTTAACCCGCTTTTGTGCAACCGGGCCTTTGTGAGGGAAATTTTTGCATTCCTCTGGAAATTAATCTCAATTTACTGTGATAAGATAGAACATTTCTGTATGAATGTTATTATTATTTCTTCTTTCGTAATAATTACTTTATGCTTTTGTACTCCATAGTGAAAGTCCCCGATATTTTTCATTCACCAAACAAAAATCATTCTTCATTCAATGTCAATCTTGAGTTTTGATGATAGAAATCCTAGAGCACTAGAAAGATAATAATAAGGACCAAATTCACATTCAATTAACAAATCTCAAGTGTGTTCAAAATTTTAGTACATTGACTTCTATATTTAGGTCCACGTTATAGTATAGTGGTTTGATCCTCTGCCTTGCCACTGCCTCCTATGGAGTATAGCTGATACCGGTATATCTGATGTAATATCAACTTCATTCTTGGCTGAAATTATAAATCATATTTTATTCGTCAAAATAATATATTTTTCAAAGATTTAATTATCAATTCCCATAATTGAGAATCAATATTTTCTTTATCAATTATATTCCTAAATTGTTAAAGAACAATCGGCAACATTGCGGAGTAGAAAAGGATAGCGCTAACAGCTTGTTCGAATGTTAAGCAAGAATAGAAACACCAACATCGAGATTTAAACTTTGCCAATCAATCATATTTTTACATTCTAAAAGAACAATCAGGCAACATTGCGAAGCTAGAAAAGGATAGCTGAAGAAATACTGCCATAATAACGTGCAACTCACTGTAGAGGTCAAACTACGAGATCTAAGAGCTCTAGGAAGGAACAAATGAATGTACAAAATATTTTAAATCATATTTTGAGTTCAGGAAGGTGGAAAAATAGATTACGCTATTGTTTCTCTATGATAGAAGTCTGAATAAAAAGATCAAGTGCCGCTTGCACAACAGCCGGTTAAATTTTAAATCGTGATCAATTCCAGAAGACGTCTTTTCAAAAACGCCTTCTTTGATTGGTTCTCGTGGAATTAATCACGGTTAAAATTAAACCGGCTGTTGTGCAACCGGGCCTAAGAAATTGTCAAAAAACCACAGATTTATTGAAAGTTAGAAAGGCTGGTTCTGGTTGTTACACCATTGTCAATCTCTGTTGAGAAAAATAGAAGTTTACAGATGAAAATTACTGAGATATTGCAATTATTAAAATTCTAATGAATTATTATCACATTAATAAATTATTTATTATTATAAATTACAGCATTCATTTGGACATTCGTTCAATAATAATAATAATAATAATAATAATAATAATAATAATAATAATAATAATCTTACATCAATAAACCTGCATCAGCTACCGTCTATAGATGGCATTGACAAGACAGAAGATCGGCAACGTTGTTCCCCTATATTTATCCACTGACATTATAAGTAAGGATTTTTCAGAATTTATGTTCAAATTCCATTCATGGGACATGCATATATTATAATTGGAATATATAATAATAATGATAAAAATTGAAGTCATTGGAGGAAGTTTTAAACTACACTTGAGAAATGTTGATTGAGTTTGTCATAAATTCAACTCAGCACTGGATGACCGATGGAAAGTTGATTGTTCTTCCAATAATCGAAGCGAGTTCCCCACTAAATTGACTCCAACCCATCCATTATTATTGGCAGTATTGCCATTATTGGTAGTCTATACTGGTCGGCTTGCAACTTTTCACTTAGTCCGCTATCATGATGAATTGCTCTTGATCGTTTTTTTTTTAATTTCATTTTTCCCGCCTTTAGAGTGCCGTTGTATTTTAAAGTAACTATCGATCAACGGTTGATTGTTATCGACGTTGAATTGTCGATTGATGATGATTAAATTTATATTGAAACGAGAATTAAGATACAGTTATATTCTATACTAATTGTTGATCAACTTTAGATTGTTATCGAGATCATAGATTGTCGATTACGATGTTTGTAAAATAGATGGTGATTGAATTTATATCGAAATGAAAATACAAATATTGTTGAATATCATACTAACTATCGATCAACAGACTTTTGTTTTCGATATTGAAAAATTGTCGATTTCTTTGCGCTTGAATTGAGAATGCAAAATTTTTTCGAAGAGAGTTAATTTTTTCTGTTGACTGATTGAGGAGAAAGTAGTCTACAAAATTTATTAATATAAATTGATGATTGATAGTGTTTGTATTCGAATAAAGAATGTGGAAAATTTTTGAGGAAAAGAATATTGGTTTTGTTCTACTGATGGTGAAGAGAGTACACAATTTTGTTATGAATAATCCAACATTGTATCTGGAGTCTTATTTATTTCATATTGAATGAGAACGACTTGATAATGTCAAATCCACTAGTCTATCAGAAAACGTTTGTGATACTAGTTCCAGTTGTTAAGCTATTATCAATCTCTTGCTAAATTTTCTTGTTATGTTGAAATGCAAGTTACACGAGTTTCAACCCAGTGCCTACTGCCATCTAGCGACAGATTTAGCAACTATAGGCGTTTGCAATCGTCTCAACCAATCAGATGCTAGTTTGGGCGTGGTCACAGTCTGGAGCTCGTCAGTGATTGGTCAGTTGATCGAGAGTATTAGTTGACAAGAGAAGTGGGACTGTTGAAGAAAGCAGAGGTTGAACGATCAAAAGAAGAAGGAATAAGAAAAAAAGAGAAATAATAATATTTTGAAGGAGAAGGGGAGGAAATATTGGATTTGGAAGTGAATTGATTGATTGATTGATTGATTGATTGATTGAGTACTTTATTTATGTAGATTACAATATATACTGGCTTATACACTTATATACAATAGCTTACAATACAGCAAAGTTATAGATGAATTTACATAATATAGACTAAGAAAATAACTATTGAACTGTATATGATATGAAAAAGCAATTTGTAATATAATAACTATAGATAATAATCATATTGTTATGCATCTACATAAATTGGCGGAGCTTTGGACATATCAATGTCCATTCTTTGGGAAGAATATTAAAAATATCCTCCCCACTAACTCTCTACCAAAACGTTAATTTCGTTATTGAAACTAAGGATTTATTATTAATGGAAATATTTTAAAAGTTTTAATCAATATGAATATTGAAGAGAAAAAAAACAGAAAATTGATAAAGTAAAATAATTATATAGGTAGATAAGATCAAATAATTGATTAATAAAATGAAGTAGGCTGAAAGTAGATCAGGGTTATCAAATTTCAGTAATATACAGCAGTATGCAGTGGATAATTGAATAACATGAGTTTATATTATATATATATATATATACAATTCGTTCTATTACATGGTTTAAAGGTTTATATTGGTGGAATGGGTGAGGGATGGTTGTCATGTGATCGTTCTAGGGCCGGACAGTTTCAGTCATTTGTTCCAAAATATGTTTTTTTTAAAGTCAGGTTGAAGCTCGCTCGGCTCTCGATGGACCTGATAGAAACAGGAAGTGTATTCCATGCACGACAGGCACTGACTAAGAAGGATTTTGTGAAAATAGTAGTTCGATGATTGGGTATCCTTAAAGTACTTTCTCCGGTTCTAGTATGTGAAGCATCTATCCTCCTACCTTCAGAGACAAATTTGAAATCATCTTTAAAATAGTTCGGATTACCGTATTTCAAGATATCTCTAACAATCTTGACTATTCGAAAAAGCCTCTGATCGGGAAGCTTCAATGTTGAACTAGCAATGAGGGCTGGGGTGATATGATCATGGCGTTGGAGAGAGTAGACGAAATGGAGTGAATGTGAATGTGGAGTGAATGTAGTGAATGGAGAGGAAAAAGAAGAAGAAGAAGATGAGGAAGAGAAAAAGGAAAAGGAAGAACAAGAACAAGAACAAGAACAAGAAGAAGAAGAAGAAGAAGAAGAAGAAGAAGAAGGAGAAGAAGAGGAAGAGGAAAAGAAAATGAAGAAGAAGAAGAAGAAGAAGAAGGAGAAGAAGAGGAAGAGGAAAAGAAAATGAAGAAAAATAGAAGAAGAGTGGTGAAGAAGAAGAAGTTGAGGAAGAAGAGGAAGAAGAAGTAGGGGAAGGACAAGAAAAAGAGGAGAATGGTAGAGTAAGAAAGAGTGA
The DNA here is from genome assembly GCF_014356525.2 of Nilaparvata lugens. NCBI lineage: Eukaryota > Metazoa > Arthropoda > Insecta > Hemiptera > Delphacidae > Nilaparvata > Nilaparvata lugens. Next base: position 14,605,018 of record NC_052516.1, read on the forward strand.
TGGTAGTTGGTGCATTATTCAGAGATTTTTGGTCAGTTTTGTGTTGGAGACATATGCTGATGAGGGAATTGGTGAGGCAGAATGCAGCTGAACCAACCCGGGAGAATGGATGGTGAAGAAGGAGGAGGAAACCCCAGGGATGGAAATGTGCATAAAGAAGGAAATATGTGGTGTGGTAAGGTTGGAAAGGAGCCAGAAAAACAGAGAAAAAGAGATTTGTGTGAGATGAAAGATGGAAGTAGGAAAGTAGAAGAGAAGATTGAACAGGGAAAATAAAATGAAGAAGAAAGGAAAAAAGAAGAAGAGAAGAAAAGAAAAATAGAATAAAAAGAAGAGGATAAGGAAAGAAAAATAAAGAGAAGAAGTAAAGAAAAGAACAATGGAAAGAATAGAAGAAAATTAAAGAGAAAAGTTACAAAAGAAGGTAAACATTTTTCATCAAAATTGAAACAGGTTGCAAGCTCCCACTGAATTTGATACAAAAACATCTTCAATCTCTACAAATTTATTACTTGATGAAATCTGATTTCATGATCATCCGAATTTCTTTTGTTTGTGCATGAGTAATAGGACGAATGCGTGGGTGATTGATGAGATAAACAAACGTCCAAGCTTTCTGACGGGATTCAAACCCACGACCAGACAGAGCTACGAGACTGAAGGATGTAATGTCCCAAACCATCTGACGTCAAGACCAGCCTGGATTCATCCAGAGAGGTTCAGGACAGAAATGTGATACTTATTGTGACCCGTGCTTCGCAAGGGTCTATTTAAAATGCTTCAGTTAGCGTTAATCTCAATCGAAGTATAGCATTTTATCGCGATTAAACGTTAACCGGAATACGTACAACTGGGGTAAAGCTCTTTCTAAACAGATGTTTTTGAGATAAATTTGATGCAGCTGTTTCACATTCACCATATTATTATAAGAGTTTGTGAAAATGAAAATATTTATCAATAATAATTATCAAAACAATACTATTATTATTTTTATATTTAAAATAAAAATATTTATCAATTATCATAACAATATTATTAAGGTTCAGTGTTATCAGGTAGAAAGCAATAATAGATACAATATAGTTTCTTTTCAATAAAAGTTCCTTTTTTAAAAATGATTTGGTGATTTTTTATGAAATCGTATTTACCATTAATGAAGTTTGAACATTGATTCTGAAAAATCTAGAAGGAAAATTGAAATTTGGGCTCCCAGGTGCACGAGATTGATATTTTCAGAATCTATGTTCAAAATTTGGAGATCTAAATCATTCCCGTTTTTCCGGTATGCAATCCACAAGTTGACATGTTTTGATGCGAACAAACGAACAAACACAACCCTACTCTCTCTTACTATATAGACTAACTATAGTGAGGTCCACTTCATGATAGCAGTGGAGAAAGATAGAACAACGTTGCCGATCCTCTGTCTTGTCAATTCCTTCTATAGACGGTAGCTGATACAGGTTTATTGATGTAATATCAACAGTTCATTCTCGTTTAAAATAATCAATTATATTCTATCAAGCAAGTAATTATATTTTTCAATAATTTCATAATGAATTTTCATAATCAATATAAGATATTTCGTTAATTAATTATTGATCTTACATTGTTAAAAGACGATCTGGCAACAGAGCAGAGCGGGAAAGAGATGTCGCTATCCGCTTTGTTGATTGATAGACAAGGATAGAAATACCATTGCTAATCAAACACTGCCATTATAATGTGGATCCTACTATAGCATTACTAAACGAGTAACAATTATTGAATCTTCATAGAGATAGAGATAGGAGTCATAAAATAAATATAGATATAATAATTGTCATTATTTATTCGAATGATACAATGATATTGGATTAATATTATTGACTTCTGAAAATATTTTGAAGCAACGAGTTGATATTTCTCTCCCACATTTCTCCAGACAGGAAAGAGAAAGATTAGATCAGAGCATAATGAAAGAAAGAGAAAGAGTGAGTTTGAGAGTGGGAGTTGTGAGAAAGACGTGAAAACAATAGGAGAATGGGAGTGGAGTAAACGTTGGAGGAGGAAGAGCGTATGAAAGAGAATATTTTGAGAACGATGGAACAGTATTTGAATCACCATTGTCACCTCGGAGAATGCGTTGGTCAAGAGGGTTGGAATAACACCACTTCTCCCTTCGTATTCCCTTTCTTCTTCTTTTTATTCTTCTCTCTCCTTCCTTATTCTCTTCTTTCCTTCTTCCTTTTCCTCTCCTCCCCCTTCACATACCTTCTCTCTTTTCATTTCTTTCCACCTTCCTCTATCCTTTCCGTTTTTTTCTCCTTCTCTCCTTCCCAACTGCTTTTTCATATCATATACAGTTCAATAATTATTTTCTTAGTCTATATTATGTAAATTCATATATAATTTAGCTGTATTGTAAGCTATTGTATATAAGTGTATAAGCCAGTATATATTGTAATCTACATAATTAAAGTATTCAATCAATCAATCAATCAATCAATCCCATTCCTTCTTTCTTCTCTCATTCCCATTCCTTCTTTTTCCTCTCCTTCCCATTTCTTCCTCTTTCTCTCTCTCCCGTTCCTTTCTCCTTCTCTCCTTCCCGGTCCTTCCTCCTACTCTCTTTCCCGTTCTATTCTGCTTCTCTCCTACCCGTTCCTTTCTACTTCTCACCTCTCCTTCTTTCCTGTCCTTCTCCCCTCTCCTCCTCTCCTTTCCTTCTCGCCACTCCTTCTAACCACTCCTTCACCCTCCTACACCCCTGTCCTTCTCTTCTCTCCCTCTGTCCTCTCCATCTCATATCCATCACTCCTCTCCTTCTCTCATCTCCTTCTCGCCACTTCTTCACTCCTCTCCTTCCCTCCTCTCTTTCCCATCTCTCCCTCTCACCACTTTTTCACTCCTCTCCTTCTCACCTCTCTTTCTCTCCTCTCTTTCTCACCTCTCCTTCCCACCACTCCTTTTCTCCTCTTCTTCTCCTCCTCTCACCATCTTGCCAACTCCCCTCCTCTCCTCCTTATTCTCCCTCTTCCCAACTTCTCAAGAATAATAAATGGTCAGAAAAGCCTTCGTGGATTATGTTTTCTGGGATAAAACATTCGTACCAAGCCTTCTGCCTTGGTGTAAACAGAATTCTGGAGAGGGCACCTATTTTTGAACCGGACATGATGACATGTCTTTCCAAGAAAGGGTCAGAACAAAGCTCTTGTCCAAAATAGCACCCCACATACGTATACATTTATTATGTCATGAGTGCTTGAAGTTTATTTTGTTTTGAATTCTCAATAAGAACAATTTTGAAGTGGAAACACTTACTTTCAAGCAGTTTCGACCAGTTGTTGGTCATCTATTTTTTTCCTTCTCTTGTATTTCTATAGTTTTTTTTTCTTTTAACAATATTGCAATTGTAAGTTCTATTGATCATTGTATTTTCATTGTATAATAATCTTGTATTGTTGTATTTGTGAAGGAGACACATTAGGGTTAACCTGTTGTCTCCATAAATAAATAAATAAATAAATAAATCTTCAGACTAAGTAAATATTGTTTTGAACTCATAACATTATTCGGATACTGTCCAACTCATCATAAATTGGGTTAGTCTATTAATTCTTTTGTTTGAAGAAGAGCAATACGATGTACATTGTGAATTTCCTGATGGATTCATCGAAAATTTTGATGAATTGTGTGAATTTTGTACGCTGAAGATTTGAAGTGGACTCAAATCAATATACAAGTGGATAGCAAAACCTATAATTATTCATTCATAACTCTACCTCCATTGTATTATCATTCATCCCATCATCATCTAGGCTTAAAATACTTCAAGAAAGTCGCCTTTGTAAAATAATAAATAAATGATGAATAAATAATGAATAAATTATAAATAAATAATAAATAAATAGAAAAAATAAATAAATTTGAGTCTGAGACGTTGAACATTGACGGTTCAATGCCACTCGAATTATGGGAGATTGATAGGAGGTAATTGAAGAATTATAGTAGGCTTATTGAAGATTGATAGAAGATTCAACTCATTTTTCACAATCTATACCCTACTTTCTTCTCAATCCTAATAGAACAATTCCCATATGATTTTCAACACATTTTTACTTCTCAAAATTGTTTGAATCACATAACATGAATAGAGTCCATGTGAAAAATTCATCCACTATTAGATTCCAGAAGAATAATTGGAAATTGAATGAGGAATGGGAAAGTGAACAATTATTGTAGAATATAAGAATGATCTATGATTCATGATCTGGATGGATAAGACAGTTTGACAAATTATGTGATTATTCCACAATTTGTTCAATGAGTGGAAGCTTTGAATTTTGAATGGAATGAAGTTCCAAATTGCCGAAAAATATTACCCATTGATTATATATCTGAAAAAAATACTATAAATTATTGAGAAATTGAGAAGTAAGTAAGTGCTCGAGCAAACGTAAAGTGGGCTTATGAGATGGAAAGTTGAACAGAGTGAGATGAAAGAGGAGAGAATAGAGAGTTTATGATACAATACATATATAAGGTTTTGTATGAAGAGAGAGTGTGAGAATGAGTGACAGTTCAAAAGGAAAGAATTGGCAAAGAGTGAGAGAGACCGAGAGAGTTCTCGTATATTTATAGGGTGAGTGAGCAAGACAGGATGATTTTAGGGGAGAGAAGCATGGAGATCAATGTACAGAGAGGAAGTGAAAACCAGTAAGAGAGAAAGTTAGAGAATGGGAGAGAAAATGAGAGAATGGAGAAAGAAAACTAGTGGAAGAGACAGTGAGAGAGTGGAGAGAAAAAGTGAGAGAGTGAAGGAGGAAACCTAGTGGAAGAGTGGACAGACAAAACGAGTGAGAGAGAAGAAGTGGAAAAGAGAGAGAGAGTGAGATTTTATCTGGAACGCTTGTGAAAACATGCAGTATACCATCAGCTTATAGCAACTTTCCAATTTCCGGCTAATAATATTGCTGGTTCCCTGCTAGCAAATCCAAATACTCATTCAAGGCCCAAGGCATAACCTAACACGAGAGAATAACACTACCGTATTCTCGAAAAATAAATAATTTTTATTATATTTCTCACTTGTTCAATAACTTTTCGTTTTCTTCTATTCTATTGAATTTATTCTTTTTCATACTTCCCTCCACACAAGAGAATAACACTACCGTATTCTCTAAAAAAAATAATTTTTATTATATTTCTCACAAGGCCCAAGGCATAATCTAACACAAGAGAATAACTCTACGGTATTCTGGGAGAATAAATTATTTTTATTATATTTCTCACGTATTCATTAAGTTTCATTCTCGTCCTAATCTATTGAATTTTTCTTTTTATACTTCCCTTCACACAAGAGAATAACAATACGGTATTCTGGAAGAATAAATGATTTTCATTATATTTCTCTCTTATCCAATCATTTTTATTCACATTCTATTCTATTGAAATTATTCTTTTTCATACTTCCTTTCACTTTAACTTACTATCCTTTACTTATTCTTCCTTCTTTACTTAAACTTGACTCCCTCCTCCATATTCCTTTTCAATTTTTCCCAAATTCCCTACTTCTTCCTTCCACATCCCCTCAAATTCTTTTTTCATACTTCATTTCACTTTTATCAATAATTCTTTTTCCTCCGAGTGGTTTCTCATTTTTCCAATATTCTCCAAGTTTGAAACTTTTTTCTCATCACAATTCTTAAACTTTTCCTTCTCCTTCAATCAATTCAATTTTTCTCTCTTACATTCCTTGACACAAAGCTGAAATACAATAAATTCAAATTCATTCATCAAAAAACATATTTACAGAATAATGGTGTAACAATAATATTATTTCGTAAATGCTGGATGATTCAAAAGACATGATGTATTTTATGCCCAGAACTAATAAATTTCATCATCAATTTGAAATGAAAAATTCTCAACATGCTTCTCTTTGTTTCTTCCCCCATATCTTTTTTCACGTTCTATGTGATAAAATTACAGTAATTTCCTCAAAATTACCCCAAAATCACAGTAAATTACCTAAATCTTTGCATATTTCATCTTCATATTATTGTGAAACTCCTCAGTCTGTAGGTTGAAATTTATTCATTCATTCTTCATTGATAGATACAATACTATTCTCAACTATGAATGATTGGGAAAGGAACAACAGGCATTAAGCTCAAAACTGTTTTTTCCCTGAATTTGAATAGAAATTATTGTCCAAAAATAGGTTATGTTCATCACTCTTCATAATTTTTGTCCAGTTTTGAGACCAAAATATACATGAACTGGGAATTTAGAATTTAAATAAGGTGAAAACCAATTAAGATGAAGATATTTCACTGATAACTGAAAAATACTGTATTAAATTATGATTTATTATGGTATTTCACGTATTTTACTCTAAGCAGCGTTTACACCACAGTTATCACAAAATGTTTTTTCTCCGGCCTCATAGATTCTATTAGATTGAACATAACTTATCATACACATGATGAACATATCTGTTTGTCTAGTTCCGTTCAATCTAATAGAATCTACAAGGACGAAAAAAAAACATTCTGTTTTAACTTTGGTGTAAACGCAGATTTACTATTAATCAATTACAACACCAGAACGTGAATTTATTTTGTTTTGTTGATCACATGAATGGAGGAATCTGAATCTGAATCTCGCGTGTTTCTTTCTTTCTCATTTCCTTCTTTTCCCTTCTCACGTTTCTCCTCATTCTACGTTTGTTTCTTTTTCTCTTGATTGTTTCTCAATTCCTCACCACTCTGTTCCTCTCTCTCTCTCTCTCTCTCCTACACACACACACATTCACTCTCTTTCTCTCGCTCTTCCTCTCCTCTCTCATTTTTCTCTCTGTCACTGTGTTTGTCTCTGTCTCTCACACTCCCTCACAATCTTCCTCTCTTTCGCTATCTCTCTCGCTCCCTCTCTCTCTCTCTTTCCCTCTCTCTCTCTCTTCAACTCTCTCTCTCTTTCTCTCTTCCTCTCTCTACTCCCTCCAGCAAGTCCATTCTCCCGCTTTCCGTTGGGAAATGAACTAATGGATAAAAACGATATAAATTCAACTTTGGCATTGGAATTTTAGAAAATGGCTTTTGAAGGGTCCAGCTGCCTCAAACAGTAATTGATTACTGTATCATCTCGAAGATCTCGGCTCTTATTTTGCTCTCAAGATATTATTTTCCTGAAAGAACACTCCAATTAGCAATTTTTCTCCACACACATGTGGAAGAAGATGGATGATGATTGCGAGTGGTGTGAAAATGGGAGATTTTGTTAGAAAATTGAGAGAAGAACAAAGAAATATTGAGAGAAAACAAAATGATATCGTCATGAGGATGATCAATTTATAAGACTTCAGCAAAGAAGCATCAGATATACACTAGCCCAGAAAATCTCTCTGGGGTGAAATCCTTTACGGTTCTAGTAAGGGTGCAAAACCATCAATTTCTTTAGGAATATGAGGGATAAAACTGAGAACTATCAACGAAGATAACACTAACAAAGATAGATAATAAGATTTGAACGAAGATGATATGAGAAATCTCAAAGGATTGTATGTAGTGAGAATGAAATAAAATGAATGAAAGATATGAGGTTATTATTCAACGAAAAACCCAAATAAATGCTGCAAATCACCCCGAAAATCACCCCTACTATTTTTGGATAGTAGTTCTCATCGAATTTCCATCTAGCTGTTAACCCTGTTGTCAATGTCAGCAGTAGCAGAGGTCTTCGGGGTGATTCGCAGCATTTATTTGGGTTTTTCGTTAAATAATAATTATGTATTAATTTGCATTTAATTCCATCTGTAAAAGATATGTGGCTATGTTATCGACCTCTTTGACCAATAATCGTACAAAATCTAGAAGAAGAATTGAAATTTGGTCTTCAAGACCAATCAATTCAATATTCGGAAAATCTACATAAAAAGTTCAAAGTTTCAAATATTCAACATTTTATTCGAATTCGAGCCACTGATATATTATCCTATTATATCAAGTGAGCAATTTCTGTATTTTTATATATATCTGGCTATTTATGTCTCGAAAACGGCGCCAACAATTTTCACGAAATTTGGAACATAGTAGGTTTATGATATAAAAATTTGATTGCACTAGGTCTCATCCTTGTGGAAACTCACTGAACGACATTAAAAGGATAATTCATCTTGGCTGAAACAGCTGTGTATAGTACAAAAGTGATTGAGCGAGTGAGTATGCGAAAATCAAAATATCGCATCTACGAAATTCATATTATATACATATAAACACGATAATTTTAGAGAATTGTGTTCTGTTTATGAATTAATAAAAATAACGAGCAAAGCTCGGTGTCCCGATATTGTCAATGATTGAATGAATGAATTTATTTATCTGCCAAAATCGAAAAAAAAACTACTCTAACAATATTATTATTTTTCTAATAGCTTGTAACTTGTCGTTTTATACTGATATTTGTGTATATTTTGTATGAATTTCAAGTGAATGAATTTGAATTGATTTGATTAATTAAATATTCGGAATTTGACAAATAAACGTCTGAATTAAATAATTAGGACATCAAACATTATGATGATGGGGTGGAGAGGGATTCTCATTAGTATTGGGGAAGTCTTGCTGTTTGATCAGAAATCGATTTCGTACTGATAGTTGTTATTATTGTTTATTGTTTTTGAAAGGGACGGATCCAAGGATCCAGAGTGTCAAAGAAACCCACACACGTCAACCGAAGCTTATTGTGTTCCCAAGTAGTATGTTAGGCAAATCAATACCTGTGTTCTTTACAAGAATCAGGAGTTTTTTCCTAAACTGACATCCCATTCATACCCGGTTGCTTGTTGCAATCCAGTGTGATATGCTTGGCAGTCTCTTCAAACTGATTAGTCCTCTTGTCCTACGTGAGTTCCACTCTTGGCCTACTTTGAAGGTCCTACCGCTGAGGAAGTGGTAGCCAAGTTGCCTCTAGGGCGCCCGGCCACCCTTAACTCAGCCTCTTGACCCACATTTGTGCCTGGAGTTTCACCCATCTCTAGTCTCTTGGGTTTTCTCTTTTTGCCCCTCTGAAACTTCGCAAGGTCAGAAGCCTCACCTCTCCCAAGAAGTTTTGCCTGAATGGCCGCCCTTCTCTGAGCAGTGGTGAGCTTTGGTCTCTACACCCACAGAAACGTGACCTACGTGCGTTTCACTCTTGGCTTCTTTATAGGTCCTTCCACTGAAGGAGGGGGCGCCAAATTGCCTCTAGGGCACCTGGCCACCCTCGACTCAGCCTCTTGACCTATATTTGTGCCTGGAGTTTCACCCATCTCTGGTCTCTTGGGTTCATGTTTTTGCCCCTCCGAAACTGCCCTGATGGGGCAGATCCCGTGGGTTTGAAGGCAAGACAACCTCTAGAGTTGCCTTGAGGTCCATTCTAGTCGCCTCCTACGACAAGCATGGATACTGTGGGTGAATTCTGGTTTTCAACACATTCTTGAGTACGATGATCGACTCAAAGCTCCCCCAACCCACAGGGGGCATAGTTGTTATTAAGTTCGTCATTGATATAGTTCCAGAATATTATTCCAGAAAGAGAAATGTAAAAAGCCGGAGAGTGTGAAGTGTCAGATTTGAGTACAGTGGAAATATAAAGTGAGAGTGGCACTGCTTTGAGACAAAATGTGGTCTGTTCAGTGTAAAAGTGGTGTATAAACGAAAACATAACTAATGAAATCTGTGGCTCGAATGTGAGAGTACAAGAGAGTGAGAGGGTGTGAGAGAGTGTGAGAGGGAGCGATGGGTGAGAGTAAGTGCAGAGTAGAACAGTCAATTTATATACAGCGTATCTGCGGCTATGAAAAATTCATGGCTGAAATTGAAAGGGAGTGTTAGTACGTGTTGTGTAGGGGGGAATGGGAGATGTTGAAAGGGTAAGAGGGAAAGAGAAGGGTGTGAATGTGAGATAGAGAAAGAGGTACTGGAGAACAGATTAAAAAGAGCAACGGGAAGAAAGAGAAGGAGAAGAAGAACAAGAAGAAGAAGAAGAAGAAAAATAAGAAGAAGGAGAGGAAGAAGAAGAAGAAGAAGAAGAAGAAGAAGAAGAAGAAGAAGAAGAAGAAGAAGAAGGAGAAGGAGGAGGAGGAGGAGGAGGAGGAGGAGGAGGAGGAGGAGGAGGAGGATAATGAGGATGAAGATGAGGAGGATGATGAGGAGGATGATGAGAAGGAGGAGGAGGAGGAGAAGGAAGAGAAGGAGAAGGGGAAGGAGAAGGAGAGGAAGAAGAAGGAGACGGAGAAGAAGGAGAAGAAGAAGAAGAAGAAGAAGAATGAGAAGGAGAATGGGGAGAAGAAGAACATGAAGAATTCAAAGAAATGATAGAGAGGTTGCTTCGAGAAGCAATAAGATTGGAAGAAGAGAATAAACAAAGCAAAAGAAGAAACAGAAGGAAAGTAAAAATAGCAGAAACAATTCAAAAACTGATAAAGAGGGTGCTAAAAGAAACAATGAGAATGAAACGGTGATAGCAGAGTTAGAAAATTGCCTCACGAGAGAAGCTTTTGGGTTTTAGTGTGATGCATTAAGTCGCCTCATACATACTCATACTTAATACGACACTCACACATACTCATACACTCATACTAATAGGACAAGACTCATACATACTCATGCGTGGCTGTAGAAGAATGAAAACGATAATTACGTGTTTTTGAGACGTGTGAACGAGGCCCTAGTCGCCTAAATGTCCTGCCTGGTTCATTTCATTAAAACTGTGAGGTTCTAAACAGTAGCTCCTTATAGCCTCCTCAAGAGAGGGGTTCTTGGTGTAGAGCAAGTGAGGACGTGCTAAAGAGAAGAGGTGGTTTGGTACAGAATGAGAGAAATGAAATAGTTTTGTATAAAGTATTTTGCAATAAGATACTATCATTCTATTTGGATAAATGAAATACAAATAAGATATTATAAAATATTTAAACTCAATTTTCAGAGTATAATATAATGTAACCTCAAACCTACGTTTAATCGTACTGCGTTTAATCGTTTATCACGAAACCTGGTGGATAATTTTGGAACTACTTGGGCAATATCCATGGTGCTGAACGTTTTTACAAATAGTTTATGTAACGGAATCAGTTTATGCTTCTAGAATTGAATAAAGTATTGTGCAATAATATACTACCATTTTATTTGGATGAATGAAGAAATACAGATAAGATATCAATATTATAAACTACTCGGCCTACGGCATCGGACTTGAAAACCGATTTCAAGCCGGAAAAGTCTCATTTTCGGCACTAGGTGTGAAATATACTATTATCTCATAGTCATTCAATCTCAGCTGTTTTCAATGCCTGAAATGAAGCTGGTAAACAGCTGTTCGTAGAACAGATGAACATATGATTCTCATTACAGCATACTCTACTGTAATGAAACCATATGTTTTCTTTACAGTCGAGTATGTTCCCTAGTTCCGAAATAGGAACAGCAAAACTGCTACAAAAAAACCACCTTCAGCGCTCTAGGTGGAAGTTTTGTCAACTTCCACAAAATTCATGATTCGGAATTTGTAAACTGTACTATGTTTATAGAATGTATGATTGTAGTAACCCTGCACAAGCAGGTTATGTTTTATATTTCACAATTATTCTCCTTTAGAATACAAAGAAGAATACAAAAAATTGGGCTTGGAGGTTAACACAGTAGAGACTCAATATATGCAGTTCGGAGGCACAGGACAGGATATTGAAACTGAAAATGGATTGATTAGAAATGTTAGTGAGTTCAAGTACCTCGGCGTTGTTATTAGTGATGATGGAAGGGATAGAGTAGATATCATGGGGAAGATAAGGAAGGGAAAAAATATGATAAGAGCACTACATCCAATCCTATGGAATAAAAACATAACAACAAATACCAAAAAAAAGATATACCTGGCAATGATTGAGCCAGTCATGACGTATGGGTCAGAAGTGTGGTGTGTGGACAAATTAACTTCTCAAAAACTTCTTTCAGTGGAAATGATGTACTGGAGGAGGAGTTTAGGATTGACGTTGCTGGATCGAATCAAGAATGATATAATAAGAGAGAGAATGAGCGCAAAAATCACAATAATGGATGTCATTGGAGAGAAACAATTGAAATGGTATGGACACCTGCGCAGAATGAATGAAGGAGGACTTCCTTTGCAAGTATGGAATTGGGTACCAGCGAACAGAAATAGGCGTGGAAGACCGCGAAAGAAATGGATATCCAATGTCCACATTCAAATGGAGAGTAGAGGTCTCTTTGAAGGAGACTGGATAAATAAGGAAAGATGACGATTGGGGTGCGAGAAGCGACATAACTGAAGTTGCAAAAACTTGCTATATATATATTCTCCTTTAGATTATTATGACAAAAAATGGTGTATGTTACTTAGACGTGAATGTCTTTCGCAGTGCTTGAATGAAACTCTAGTATTGGCCAACGCCTTTCGGCTAGGAACATCATTCTCGCCTGCAAAAGGCCCCTTCCCGTCCATGTGATATAAGATACTATTTTCAAATAGCGTTTCAAATAAACGAAATTTCAACTCCTTACTAGATACTGAAACCTTCAGTCGTTGACCGTTTGTGGGATTGGTCGTTGATTACTTTCGACTGTTTTAATAAATCAACTTCAAATTTTCAACACATATTCTTTGAATCATTATAGAGATTAAGTTCGTCGGCCGATGAAAATGACTTACTTCTTTGTTCTTAGTGAGGATATAATTGGATAATATTGGAAGTGCATGAAAAAATTGTAGGTATCTAAATTAATAAAAACAATATAAAAACTTGTAGTAACCTTAATTAAAAACTTTAAAATATTTATTTTAATAAAGGGTACTACAAATTTTAAATTGCTTTTATTAATTTGAATCAATTAGCCCATACAAGTGAGGTGATTTCTTATAGGTATCTATCATACAGCTGACAGTGACTCATTCATCTCGATGTCTGATCAATAATTTACAAAAATTTCCAATCTGTAGAGATTTGAGTGAAATATTTTTGTCTTTATTCACTTTTTAAATATCAAAATTCGAAATTTTTTGTTTAGTCTTTAGTTTTGAAGTGGAAATTGGACTTTTTGAAGTGAAAGTGAAATCTTAACCTTATTCTTTTTTGAAACTTTTATTTGTAAAAATTTGGGAGAATACAGTTTTGGGCTATGCCTGTTGTCTTCTCCCAATCATATTATATTTATTATAATTATGATCTGTAATGACAATGGAATAAATAAATAAATATCCTGGATAACCCACTCATTCTATGTAAAGTAAAATTTCAGTTCACCCAGTATTCCAAGATTTTTCTCTTGAATTATCATCGAAGTTTTTTTCGGGAAAACAAAAGCTACTCGACTGAAAAATCGTGCAGATTCTATCGTGGAAGAGTTTTTCCGCAGTTTTTCTTTGGGTCTGTATTCGTTTCCTTTTTTCCCCATCTGTTTTCACTGTTTGTACCGAGGCAGTTATATCGACCTATATCTGAATGTAGGGCAAGATATGAGTAACAGAATTTCATATTCTTCCTTGATCGTATTTTTCGGTTTCAATTATCCAGTCACGAATTATGACATCACACATTTTTGCAAACTTAAATGATATTCTCCACTTTTTTTCTCGTTTCTAACTTGGGAAAATTGAGGGATAAACAGTTCGAGTCTCCAATCGTTTTTTTTTTTCAGTTAAGAATGGATAAATTTTATCAATCTATATTATATATAAAAGCGAAATGGCACTCACTCACTGACTGACTGACTGACTGACTGACTCACTCACTCACTCACTCGCAGAACTAAAAATCTACTGGACCAAAAACGTTCCAATTTGGTAGGTATGTTCAGTTAGCCCTTTAGAGGCGCACTAAGAAATCTTTTGGCAATATTTTAACTCTAAGGGTGGTTTTTGAGAGTTTGAAGTTCGTCTTTTAGCATGTATATTCTTCTTATTCTCCTAATTATAATTGAGAAATGTCCATACCATATGTTAATATAGAACTATAATCTAGAGAGAGTACCTCTTCGAAACAGTTATTAACTGGTAACTAAATTAATAATTTTGTCAGGTTGGCATTAAGTTGAGTTGACTTTGTTAGGTTGGCACCAAGTTGAAGATTGAAATGCATTTATCGCGGAAAAATTGGTTGGGCACTGCTACTTCAATCAGAGCTATTCCTGGGAATATTATATTACTAGCTGTCAGGCTCGCTTCGCTCGCCATATCCGTTTAGCCGGACGTTTAGTCTGGACCCCCGACTGGATCGTCCTAACATATGATAAAAATGCTCAAATGGAAAATGCAGGCGAGCGAAGCGAGACGATTCTTGGACGATCCAGTCAGGGGTCCAGGGGGCGGAGCCCCCTGGCTATACGGATATGGCTAGCGAAGCGAGCCTGACGTCTAGAATAAAGTGAATAATAGAATAAAGTAATAATAAGTAAAGTAATAAGGTAAAGTAAAATAAGGTAAATAATAGAAATAAAGTATTAAGTAAATAATAGAATGATGAAAAAGTGAATAATAGTGAATGAATAGAAAGTAATTCCCCGTTTCTTCTTATTTTTGGATTCTATCTTGTGGTTGGTTTCTATTCAAGTCCTTGTTTTGCTGGATAAAGTCTCTATCTCCTCTCTACCGCCTCTTCCATCTTTAATTTATATTTTTCAAGGTATTTGTGATTCCATCAAGCTTTTTCCATAACCATTCAATTTATTCCCATGAGACTAAAACTTGAATTCTTTTTTACAGGTAAGCTGATTCAGACTCCAATAATCACAGTTCGCACAGTTTAAAGACTTCGAGAAATTCGTCTGAATGTGAGTACTAGATCAAATTCATTTTACTACGAGTTAACACTTAAATTATTTTCTTTATCTTCTCTTTATTAATTTGAGTACATCATACGAACTGATATTGTTCTAAATAAAACAGTTTTTGGCCTAACTGGGAAAGAAGCCTTGAGCTCCAGTCACGAGTTCTAGAAAAAAGAAATACATTATTTGATTATAATCAATATAATTGATAATAATTGATATAATAATAATGGTAGAGAAAAGCAGAAAGATCTTTCCAATCAACTATTTCAGAATACTGGAAAGACTCGGATAGAATAAGTCTCATGTTAGTGTAATGTTATCGAAACCTAAACAACGACCTTCATCGATTCAACCCAACTTGACCCTTCATCTCATCAAACCTGACACGATATTTATAATATCAACCTCTGAATAATTGCTCCAATCTTATTTCAAAATCAACTCACGATTAGTAAATCGACTGTATTCACTAAGTTTAACGTGTTACACACAATTAGAAAAGGCTTCAGACCAAAACTTTTTCTTTCATATTTATGATAGGAATAGGCTATGTTCTTCCAGATTATCCTAGTCAAATTCTCAGTCCAAATATATTGAATCCAAAAATTCAAAATCTAAATCACTCTAAAATTATTGACACACCAAACTTCGGTTTCTATTTTCCTATGATCACATTATTTCTCCCTATTAGTCAAGCTTTAACTAAAAACAACAACACAATAAATTTCCTCTTATTTCAAAAATACTTTCATCTCACTCTATCAATAAACAACAGGGATTAAAACAGCTTTGAAACCAACTCTTTCTATTGACATTACTGTTGAAAACATCAAAACCAGAAATTTCATCCGTTTAAAGAGTGTCATATTTCATAATAGCAAAAGCTACTTTCATAACGACTCCACTGATTCCGCATATCTCCTCTGTATTTGATAGGTATGTTGGATATATCTGTATATCAGGGTTATATTTGTATTTTGGGTATATATATGAATATCTGGCTTATATTTATATCTTGAGTATATATGTATTTCATACTCATATTTGTATATTGGGTAGTATATCAGGCTCATATTTGTTGTATATGGGAAATATGAGGGAAATATATACACATAAATATTTGTCGTACATAGGATATATTCTTCTGTAATGGATATATCAAGCATATATTTGCTGTGTAAGGGATATATCAGGATGTATTTTATTGGCAGTAGAATGCTTTTGAACAGTGGGAGCATTGAGTAGTAGAGGACAGTTGACTGCAAATAAAAGCAGAGAGCAGAGTTTTGTTGGGATAATATTGGCTGTGACACCTGTAAATAAGTGAATGGTCATTGGTTGCCCTGTGTGAGGGCTTCGATTGTTTATCGTGTGTTTGTTATTCGAACTGGAACGTGAGGGAAATGTGCAATTGTTTGAAACGGTTGTGGTTTTTTGATTATTTATTTGCAACGTACTGTGTCCAGGGAGTATAAAATGTGATTCAATTCTGTGTAAGAATGTGGTCTTGATTAATAAGACTGTCTTGTAGCAAAAATGTAGAATAACAAATGAGATAAAGATAGCATACAGATAGAATAGATTAGAATGAAACTACTGCCTCTATTTTTGACCAAGGAGGGCAAAGTTAGAACGCAGTCGGTCCTCTCTTACACTCAACCCTCAAATACACTTGTATGAAGAACATACACGAAAAAATATTCTGAACAAAATAATATTTAGAACGGACAAAGACAATTTAGAACTGATGAAGTATTTAGAACCAGATTCCAGTGGCGAACGCTATATTGAGGTCCACGTTATAATGGCAGTGGAGAAAGATAGGAAAAAGAAGTTGCCGATCTTGTCTTGTCAATGCCTTCTATAGAAGCTAGCTGATACAGCTTTAATATTGACGGTTCATTCTCATTTAAAATAATCAACTATATTTTATTAAGCATGGAATTATATTTTTCAATGATTATTATTTCATAACTAAGATGAAAAATGTTGTTAATTAATTATCAATTCTACAATGTTAAAAGACGATCTGGCAACAGAGCAAAGCGAGAAAGAGATAGCTCGTACTATAGTCACTCATATATAACCCACTCAACTAAATCTATTTATTCATTCATCCTTACAAACATGATTGTGTGAAAGCAACATATCGGTGATCCATTCTAACTGAAATTAAATTTACATTCAATTAAACATGACCAAAAAACAGTTTATCACATTCAAAAATCAACAGTATGAAGTGGATCTCACTCTACTGAATTCTCTATTTGGAGTCAAGTAGGTAGATGTCATGACAACATTGAATCCAATTCATTGTCAGCTATTCTAATCAATTCAGAGCTGTGGCAAACAGTCGAATCTCGTTTCGAGTCTGATTGGACAACGGACAATCAGCGACTCTGATTGAAAAGATGGTCTGGCACAATTGCATCACATGAACTGGTCCGCTACTGAACTGATTGCTTTTGAAGTAGGTCAGTTTTTGTTTTTGTCACTGCTTGAAGAACGAAAATAGATGCTCCACTCAGTGAGTGGGAATAGCTTATATTTTTTGCAATAACATTAGTTCACAAGTCGTCGTGCTAGTTTTTAGTATAACATCTTGAACGAAAAACCTCTGTAGATTTTCCATGATCAGACACGACAGCATGTGAATAGAATGACGTTCTTATTGATTATTTTTCTCACTTGTGTCAATGGCTTTTTCTTGACTGAGTAGGTGAGTGCAGTTAGGATAACATTAGTTCTAGGGAGAGAGAAAGTTTTGGGCTAGTGTCCGTTATTTAATATTATAAAACTCAATATTCAATATTGTAATGCTCTGAAAATATAAATGAATAAGAATAATGATTAGTCCAGGCAATGAATGCCTAAAAATAGATTAGATGGAAAATTTTGGAAGACAATTTTTGACCCCGCAATTCTGTTTAGGGGAGTAAGGAGGTAAATAAAAGTCCCCACCTCTAACCCCTGTTTTAAGCTGGTGGGGGTGGTTAAAAGGTACCATTTTTTAGTTTCTCGAATATAACTAGAAAACTATGTTTCTTACAGACATAACTGTTATATACAAAATTGAAGCTTACTGAATTTCCTATGATATTGTTTTTCCATATCTTCTCTAGTTTTCAAGATATCCGCTCTTGAAGGTGTGACATTTTTGAAAAAACACGTTTGCCCTCACTTTTTCCTTTTCCTGCTCTTATAACTTTTTAAAAATCGATGTGAAAAATTCATGATGATTATGAGCTTCTAGAGTATTAAATTCTCTTCAATTTGATGTATTATTTTACACTTCTTTGCATTTCCCTACAACTGTTGCAGCAGCTTTAGTGTTGAGTGTGAAATCTCCAGTTTTGAATCAATAGACCAATTGACAAAGGAATTTGGAGGGAGTAATTTGAACACAATTTTTGACTTTGCAGCTTTGTTTAGACTAGTTGGGAAGTGAACATATCAAAAGTCCCCATTCCTAAATTGACATGAAAATGAAGAGAATTTAATACTCTTTAAGCTCATAATCAGCATGAATTTTTCCCATCGATTTTTGAAAAGTTATATGAGCAAAAATAGAAAAAAATGGGAGGAAAACGTGTTTTTTCAAAAATGTCACACCTTCAAGAGCGGATATCGCGAAAACTGAAGAATATATGGAAAAACCTGTGAGATCATATTATAGGAAATTATGTAAGCTGCAATTTTGTGTATAACAGTTATGTCCGTAAGATACATAGTTTTCGAATTATATTCGAGAAACTAGAAAATGGTACCTTTGAACCACCCCCACCCGCTCAGCGAGTGAGTAGGGTTGGGGACTTTTGAAGTTTACCTCCTTACTACCCTAAACAGAACTGCGGGGTCAGAAATTGTATTCCAAACATTTCCTTCTATAACCTTGACTGGACTAGATTTCCAGTTTTTAGTGTGAGTTGATTGAATTAGTTTGTTATTGAAAACACAACAGTTGAAGCAATCTGCTTTCTCAATGAAATCTGCTCTCCAATGAAATTTGCATACTCGGAAATGGAAAATGGGATAGATAGTTTATCCAATTCAGTACTGTTTGCTGGAGAATATATTGTGCACAAGTATGATTAGGAATTTATGAAACTACGAAGAAACAAGACTCACAACTGGTCGGTTCACAAGATTATTGATAGAATAGAATCACTGCCTTTATTTTGACTTAGAAGGCTGTAGTTAGGGCTCAGCCGGCCCTCTCTTACACTCAACCCTTAATATTCACAACATTTAAGAATTTTCTTACCAAAAATTCAGGAAAAGACATTGAATACAGTGATTATACAATGCATTTCAAAGGGTGGAGAATATCTTCTGGCTTAGCTGCATTTGGACTTATGACGTAATGGTAAGACATTGGAAACGTTTTGGGATTCAACCCGTTGTACTTTTCTGTCAGTTGTCTAGTCCAAAATGATCTAACAAAGGCTTCATTAATAAATAACGAATATATTATGTTTCGATTTCTTCAATTTATATTATATTATATTATAATATTATGTTTATATTGTGTTTATAATTTATATTATGTCTTGTATTATATATATTTATATTATGTTTCGAATTTTCACATCTATAGCTTTCATCCTTCCCAGGTCAACAAGTAACTTTAATTCCATAGATTTGTATCAATTCGAATAATTGAACTGATTCAAAATGTACCAATCTGTTTCTCGTAAAATAGTGGAGAAGTGGAATTACGATTATTAATGATTGCCACTTGGCACTGAGTAGGGTACTATAGTGTGGTTCAAGATATAATGGCAGTAGAGAAAGATAGGAGAACAACGTTGCCTTCTATAGATGTATCTGATACAGGTTCATTTACGTAATATCATAGAGAAACTATAGCGTAATTATTTATCAATACATTACCTATTTCCAAATATATAAATGAGGTGGCATCATCACTTGTGAAATTACATCTCTTCCTGACTGGCTCTATGAAATTAATATTATTTTCCTACGGTTACCTTGGAAAGTGGCCATTGCTGCACTGATTACAGATCGCAAAGAATCACTTCTCTGCTCTAGTGCGGGAAAAATTTTTTACGCACTCCAGATTTGCAAAATGGCAACGCAAAATAGTTAGTGGGTTATATGGAGCACCAGTGCAGCAGAATCAAAAAGAAGTTGGTAACAGTGACTGTTATAATAATAACGATGGATAAGGACAAGGACACCCTGAGTTGGAGGACAGCACAGTGCCACCCACCACCCACACACCACACAGCCGCCATTCAAACACACATACTACATTCTATTTTATTTATTAATTATTAAATTACACAGAAAAACATTCGATGCATTTCAGGCAATTTCACCCATAATTACCCACTTTTCATATTCAATGGTAACTGTAGGAAAAATTAAATGTGAAATACGTGCGCAAAGTTCCTCTGCTGCACTCAAGAAGCCATTCCGTAAACGTTTCTTTCGGTGCAGCAAACTGTCACTTTGCGCACTAGTTGCACAAATAACTATTATTGAAAAAAATAATAATGCATTTATTAATTCATCATCACGAATTCTGATAATATACATGGAATAATCACATGTAGAATCCAATAGATTTGCTGAAATACTCTAAACCATCTTATGCTATTGTTTCTCTATGGTAATATCAACTGTTCATTCTCGTTTAAAATAATCACTTATATTTTAGTAAGCAAGAAACTATTTCTTCCAATAATTATTATATGATGTAATATTTTGTTAATAATTTTATCAATTCTACATTGTTGAGAGCCGATCTGGCAACAGAGCAAAGCAAGAAAGAGATAGCGCTATCTGCTTTGTTGAAAGATGGCCAAGGATAGCAATACCATTGCTAATCAAACACAGCCATTATAACGTGGACCTCACTATAGTCAAAAATCTCTTAAGGAAGCTCTGAGAATCTCTCTAGTGGCTTATGAGTACAAATCTTGTTAACACTCATCTTTGTTGCCTTATTAAGCTCGCGCTTTCGGCACAGATAGCTGAAATTTAATTATGATGCAATAACTCTTCAACCATAATTTCCAGGCAATTAACTTTTCAACTCATGAAGTATTATCTCTTGAATGTTAGAACCTCGAATAAGGTAATTAATTGTGCGAATTTTGATGCCGACATCTTGGATGTGTTGTAGGCATTATTGACAAAGTGATTGGCAGGGAATGGCTTGTTATATTAATACCTCAAACACCCCTCTTATTAGAGCTCGTGTTGGAGCATCTTGTAATTACATTACCAATTTTCCCTCACTCTATCATCAAGTGTATTCATACTTCTTCTTCCTCTGCCTCATTCTCTCTTTCATTATCTTTCTTAAGGTGCGTACAGATATACGCGCCGCAAACATGAGCAATTCACTTTTAATCAGCTGATGCCAAAGTTGTTATATCTGAATCTTACCGTTTTTGTAAAAATACAGATATAGTCAGCAGAGTTTTGTATTTGTAAAAATACAGATATAGTCAGAAATAAAAGCAGAGAGCAGAGTTTTGTTGGGATAATATTGGCTGTGACACCTGTAAATAAGTGAATGGTGATTGGTTGCCCTGTGTGAGGGCTTCGATTGTTTATCGTGTGTTTGTTATTTGAACTGGAACGTGAGGGAAATGTGCAATTGTAAAACGGTTGTGGTTTTTTACTATTCATTTGCAACGTACTGTGTCCAGAGAGTATGAAATGTGATTACATTCTGTGTAAGAATGTGGTCTTGATTAATAAGATTGTGTCTTGTAGCAAAAATGTAGAATGACAAATGAGATAAAGATAGCATACAGATAGAATAGATTAGAATAAAACTACTGCCTCTATTTTTGACCAAGGAGGGCAAAGCTAGAACGCAGTCGGTCCTCTCTTACACTTAACCCTCAAATGCACTTGTATGAAGAACATACACGAAAAAATATTCTGAACAAAATAATATTTAGAAAGGACAAAGACAATTTATAACTGATGAAGTATTTAGAACCAGATTCCAGTGGCGAACGCTATATCGAGGTCCACGTTATAATGGCAGTGGAGAAAGATAGGAAAAAGACGTTGCCGATCTTGTCTTGTCAATGCCTTCTATAGAAGCTAGCTGATACAGCTTTAATATTAACGGTTCATTCTCATTTAAAATGATCAACTATATTTTATTGAGCATGAAATTATATTTTTCAATAATTTCATAATTAAGATGAAAAATTTTGTTAATTTATTATCAATTCTACATTGTTAAAAGACGATCTGGCAACAGAGCAAAGCGAGAAAGAGATAGCTCGTACTATAGTCACTCATATATAACCCACTCAACTAAATCTATTTATTCATTCATCCTTACAAACATGATTGTGTGAAAGCAACATATCGGTGATCCATTCTAACTGAAATTAAATTTACATTCAATTAAACATGACCAAAAAACAGTTTATCACATTCAAAAATCAACAGTATGAAGTGGATCTCACTCTACTGAATTCTCTATTTGGAGTCAAGTAGGTGGATGTCATGACAACATTGAATCCAATTCATTGTCAGCTATTCTAATCAATTCAGAGCTGTGGCAAACAGTCGAATCTCGTTTCGAGTCTGATTGGACAACGGACAATCAGCGACTCTGATTGAAAAGATGGTCTGGCACAATTGCATCACATGAACTGGTCCGCTACTGAACTGATTGCTTTTGAAGTAGGTCAGTTTTTGTTTTTGTCACTGCTTGAAGAACGAAAATAGATGCTCCACTCAGTGAGTGGGAATAGCTTATATTTTTTGCAATAACATTAGTTCACAAGTCGTCGTGCTAGTTTTTAGTATAACATCTTGAACGAAAAACCTCTGTAGATTTTCCATGATCTGATGTCTGATACGACAGCATGTGAATCGAATGACGATCTTATTGATTATGTTTCGATTTCAATTTTCACATCTATAGCTTCATCTTTTCCCAGTTCAACAAGTAACTTAAATTCCATAGATTTGTATCAATCCGAATAATTGAACTGATTCAAAATGTACCAATCTGTTTCTCGTAAAATAGTGAGGAAGTGAAATTACGATTATCAATAATTGCCACTTGGGACTGAGTAGGCTACTATAGTGAGGTCCACGCTATAATGGCAGTGGAGAAAGATAGGAGAACAACGTTGCCGAACCTCTTTCTTGTCAATGCCTTCTGTAGATGGTAGCTGATACAGGTTAATTTATGTAATATCATAGAGAAACTATTGCGTAATTATTCATCAATATATTACCTATTTCCAAATATATAAATGAGATGGCATCTTCACTTGTGAAATCACATCCCCTCCTGACTGGCTCTATGAAATTAAAATTATTTATTGATAAAATAATAATGCATTTATCAATCATCATCACGAAATCTGATAATATATAAATAACATGGAATAATCACATGTAGAATCCAATAAATTTGCTGAAATACTCTAAACCATCTTATGCTATTGTTTCTCGATGGTAATATCAACTGTTCATTCTCGTTTTAAATAATCACTTATATTTTAGTAAGCAAGAAACTATTTCTTCCAATAATTATTCCAAACGAATTTTCATATGATGTAATATTTTTTAAATAATTTTATCAATTCTACATTGTTGAGAGCCGATCTGGCAACATAGCAAAGTAAGAAAGAGATGGCATTATCCGCTTTGTTGAAAGATAGACAAGGATAGCAATACCATCGCTAATCAAACACTGCCATTATAACGTGGACCTCACTATAGTCAAAAATCTCTTAAGGAAGCTCTGAGAATCTCTCTAGTGGCTTATGAGAACAAATCTTGTTAACACTCATCTTTGTTGCCTCATTAAGCTCGCGCTTTCGGCACAGATTGCTGAAATTATGATGCAATAACTCTTCAACCATAATTTCCAGGCAATTAACTTTTCAACTCATAGAGTAGTATCTCTTGGGAGAGAATGTTAGGACCTCGAATAAGGTAATTAATTGTGCGAATTTTGATGCCGACATCTTTGATGTGTTGTAGGCATTATTGACAAAGTGATTGGCAGGGAATGGCTTGTTATATTAATACCTCAAACACCCCTCTTATTAGAGCTCTTGTTAATTACATTACTAATTTTCCCTCACTTTATCATCGAGTATGTTTATACTTCTTCTTCCTCTGCCTCATCCTCTCTTTCATTATCTTTCTTAGGCTTCGCCCGTTCGCCTCCTATGTCATAACCTTTTTCATCTCTCTTCATACTTCTCTGTCTCTATTCTTCCTTATCCTCACCCTTAGATTCAAATCACACTTGATATTATCTTGATCATTTCCGTTGTACATTTCTCCATCTTCTTCCATTTTCCCTTCTCTTCATCTTCCCCCCTCATTATTTCCCGTCTTCATTCCACCACTTTTATTTCTTATGTCCTCATTCTCTCTTTCCAATCCTTGTTCTTCCAACATCTCACTGTTAATTCTCATTGCAATTTTCACTAGCTCCTTCTCCTCTTTTTTATATTTCGGGTCTTTCTCGTCTACCACTAAAATTACTATGTATCATTTTCACATAACCTTATCCTTCTTGTCTCTTCTTTTCTCATCTACTTCGTTGTTTCTCTTTCCCATTCTTTTCTCCATTCACTTTTATAACACTCATCCTGTTGTCTCCTTTCTCATCTATCTCGATCCTCTCTCTTTCTCGTTCAACTCTCTATTCACCACCTTCTTCGCCAGAACGAGAAAGGGAGAAAAATCTCAAGTCTCATTTAATTTTACTTTCCTTGCCCTACTACTATAGGTAAGGAAAGTATTGCTTTCCGAAAAAAATCGAGTTACCCCAATTTCTAAATTTCTATACGTTTCAAGGTCCCCTGAGTCCGAAAAAGTGGTTTTTGTGTATTGGTCTGTATGTGTGTGTGTGTGTGTGTGTGTGTGTGTGTGTGTGTGTGTGTGTGTGTGTGTGTGTGTGTGTGTGTGTGTGTGTGTGTGTGTATGAGTGTATGTGCGTCTGTGTACACGATATCTCATCTCCCAGTTAACGGAATGACTTGAAATTTGGAACTTAAGGTCCTTACACTATAAGGATCCGACACGAACAATTTCGATCAAATGCAATCCAAGATGACGGCTAAAATGACGAAAATGTTGTCAAAAACAGGGTTTTTCGCTATTTTATCGAGAACGGCTCCAACGATTTCCATCAAATTTATACCTGGAATAGTCATTGATAAGCTCTATCAACTGTAACAAGTCCTATATCTGTAAAAATTACAGGAACTTTTCCCCATCTATGCAAAGTTTGATTTTAGATTCTCAATTATCAGCCTTCATTTATACAATTTAAACAAAAAAATCAAGTGATTAAGCTTGAAAATCTCTGCAATTAATGTTCAGTAACATTTCCACCCAGAATTGAAAATAAGCTTGAAATCCGAGAAAATGTGATTATTAAATTGCAAACTGTTGGCAACTGTTTGTTCTATTAAATCATTCACTACGGAGAGATAGCAGACCTCGTGTGTCTCCAGCGTTATTGCCCTGTCACAAGCTGGCTCATATATTTGAATAGTAGACTTGAGATGCGCGAGTACAGTAGCGTCAGGTGATCAATTATCATAACGGCAAGGAAAGTTGTGTGAGTGTGCCACACCAGATTTTTTACCTTGTTTTACCCTTCTTCATTAGAGATCTTGATTGAAGATCAAGCTCAATATAAAATATCAAGATGTAATTTTGTATAAAATTCCTCAATTTTATGTCTGAAAATCTCAATATCATTGTCCCTCTATTCATGCTCAATGCCTTCATAAAAAAATGCATCCCAATGTAACTTGCTTGATATGTAACCAGCAAAGGTGAATGTAACTTCAAAAATGAATGTATCTATCTAAAATAAATAAATGTATCTATAAATAAATGTATGTATCTTGGTTTAAGTGCAGTAGCAAATACTTATATTCATTTCTTGTAAAGCTTTTTTGTATTCTGTTTTTGGCAAATAAAATTCATTCATTCATTCATTTGAATAATTATTGAAATGTATTATATGTTACTGTGTATGTAGGTACATCTCAACATATGAATGTAACCCAAGAAGTGAACATATCCTCAATATGTGAACAAAATTCAATAGAACTCAAGTTAACACCCTTGCAAAGCACACACGACTTGAAGTAAGACTTGAAACGTTTCAAGTTGCCAAGTTTCCAAGTTGCCAAGTACAGTCGTATCCAAGAATTGACTGATTCGCATTTGCCTTTAATCGACATCAGAAATTACAAGAGTCTGCATCAGTTGTCTTCTAAGGAGGCAGAGAAGCCACATAATAGCACTCAACTATAAAGCGCATCAAGTTTAACTCCCGTTAGCGAGTTTGCGACTGTGTTTGTGTATGTGTGTGTTCCTGTTTCTTCATCCTCTTCTCTTTTGTCTCATTCTGCTATCTCCACTCCTGCTCCTTCTTCATACATTTTCGAGGTTTTACTCATTTCCCTGTCTCTTCTTCTCAATTTCCTGTTCCTCTTTCTTACTCTCTTGTTTTTCTTCTTCTTCTTTTTCTTCTTCTTCTTCATCTTCTTCTTTTCCTTCTTCTTCTTCTTCTTCTTCTTCTTCTTCTTCTTCTTCTTCTTCTTCTCCTTCTTCTTCTTCTTTTATCTATTTTCACCTCTTCTCTTTTGTGTTATTCTGCTATCTCCTCTGATGTTCCTTCTCCATACATTTTCGAGGTTTTACTCATTTTCCTGTTTCTCTTCTTATTTCCCAGTTCCTTCTCCATACTTTCTTCATTTTTTCTAGTTTTTGTTCACATTCTTGTTATTTTTCTTCTTCTCATTCTGTTTGTTCAAGTTTTTCTCCCTCGTTCTCTTCTCCCACTTCAACTTCCTCCTCTTTTTTCCTTATTTCTCCACCTCCATCAGCACCATCTAGAAGTGTTGAGGATCAAGTGTCAGGGTGGGCCGGCTGTGCCCTAACTTCGCCATCCTAGATTTTTATTAAAGGCAGCGAATCAATCAATCAATCTTCATTCCAACGTCATATTTTGAACCTCTTTCATTCCCTATTTCTTCTCTCACTCAATCTCCGCTCTTACTCTACTTTCTCCTCCTTTTTCATCTCCAATTCCAACATAATTTACTAAAAGAATTCACAATATTTCGGGAAAGATGAGAATGTATGAGATAGCTATAATTGACAATCAAAATGTTGAATGTTTACACAAAGAATGGATAAATTGGACAACTACTGCGTTTAGAATAGAATAGAATAGAGAAATACGTTTATTGAATAAATAAGCCACCTTAAGCGAACCTCAAAGAGGCTGCTCGGCTAGGTACCATATACGAAACATGTAAATTCAAAAATAAATAAATATCAGTCAACTTTATTTCTACTCAACAGTCAAATTTACTTATCAGTTTCTTACACTGTTACAATTACTTACAGAATTTACTTCACAGTTGAAATTATCATAATATTATCAAATTATTAATTGTTTGCTCAGCTCTCAAAAATCTCCAAAGTGTTATAATATATAGTCAACATGAACTTACATACAAAAAGTAGAACAGAATGAATTACAACAATACAATACACTAATAATGAATTACATTATGTTACATCTAAAGTGTAATTATTCAACCAAATCTTTAAATTTCTTTTCAAGGGGCGCATATTAACAAACTCAGCACAATTATCGGGTGAATTGAAAGTTTTTGGTACAATTTAGATTAAGGTGTTCCTGGCTGAATTATTCGAAGTAAATGGTACAGCATTCCTCTCATTCCTTAAATCATATCGATTAACTTTCATAACTAAATATTTTTTGCCGAAGTAATTTTCTAAAATCAAAGTAAACAGAAATATACTTTTTATATTCAAAACCTTGCATCTATTCAAAATTATGCTGTATTTCTGTAGTTCAAGTTTCACATTATCTCTCTCACTCTTTCACAATCTTCTAGAATAGTTCCTCTTCTTCTCTCATTTATTCTCCTCCACTCTGATTCCTTTTACATCCAGGCCTACTTTTTATTTTACTCCTTCAATTCATATCAGTTCAATTTTCACATTATTTCCCTTACTCTTCTACATTCTTCTGGGATAGTTTCTCTCTTTTTCTCAATGAATTTCTCTTCTCTTGAATCACTCTCTCATCTTGGCCTACTCTATCTCTTACTCGGTCATAACATTTTCATCGGGATGGCGGCCATAAAACAAGGTAGGTAAACTTTCCGAATCTCAGCCCACTTTGTGCCTCGCTATTTTACTTCTCATCGACTTTTTGCATCCTCATCGTCTTCTCTTTCTTCTTTTTTGTTCTTTTTCTTCTTCCCTTTCTTCACCTTTTTCTTCTTCTTCCTTTTCTTCTTCCCACACATCCACTTCCGTGCTCATTTCTACTCCTACTCATTGTTCATCTCTCTCATCATCTTCCTCTCTTGTTTCTTCTTCTACGTCTACTTCTTCTCCTCCTTTCCCTTCTTCTCAATCACTCCTTTCCTTCTTCTTCTTGCTTCTCCTTCTTCCACTTCTTCTCATTCTCCCACTCCTTTCTTTCGTCTTCTTCGTCGTCTCTTCTTCTTCTTGTTCTTCTCCTCCTCCTTCTTGTTCTTTTTCTTCTTCTTCTCCCTCATCTTTTCTCCGCCTCTACAAACAAAAGTAGGCCATAAAACTTTTTCTCCCTAAATGCACCCAACAACAGAGTCGAAAAAAGAAGAAGAAAAGCTGTGAAAAACTGTAGTGGGAAAAGTCTGTCGTGAATTATTATTATTGTTGGCGGATTCAGTCGATGCTGATGAAGGAATTCTTGAAACTTTCAAAAGTACTCGGCCATTCACGATCTCTTTTCTTGAAAAACTGGTGCAAGAATGGAATAGTAAAGAACGCGTATTTCACTGATTCAGATGTGAAGAAGTGTTCCTTCTCTTATATTCTTTTTTTTGAGTTCCAATAAAGCTGCGTTTACACCAGAGTTTTTAACAAAATGTTGATAACTCAATCCCACGTATACAACATCTCAGTCTCATCCTAGATAGATTTGATTATGAGGTTCATAGTTATCGTTGGTTTGAGATCAGCTATGCGTTTGAACCCCGAATTATACACATTAGAAAAGATGTGACCATACTCACATGAATAATTTTGTAGATCTTTTTGTTATTTCTATTGAAACTACTCACTAGGACTAACCATTAATTTTGTTCTGTTATTTCTTATCCTAAATTAATTTTTATTGCTAAAGTTTTCCAGTACTTACTTTTTCGTGTCCGGACTTCAAATTTTTCCAGCCCAATACCGGGCAAGGTCGGCAGCTAAATCATTTCCCTCCCAGAGGTCGTCAAATGTGCAGTGGGTTGGCAGTAGGGGGCATTGTAAAAGGTGTCGCATAGTCTGTGTATCTCCGCAGTCGCAAAAAATCTCCTCCGGTTGCTTGTATCCCCATTTAACCAGGTTTTCCTTCACCGGAGCCATGCCAGTTCTTATACGATTAAGGGTTCTCCATGTTAACCAGTTCAGATCCAAACCTGTTGCCACATTTTCGTCTGGAGGGTACCATTCTGGTGGTTCTGTTTAGTACACTTCAAGAAA
Organism: Nilaparvata lugens; assembly: GCF_014356525.2. NCBI lineage: Eukaryota > Metazoa > Arthropoda > Insecta > Hemiptera > Delphacidae > Nilaparvata > Nilaparvata lugens. The sequence continues at coordinate 14,634,375 of NC_052516.1, forward strand.
CTACGTCTAGACTTTAGTCGAAAGCTGGGCGGTTCTTCGGTCCCATATAACATGTGTCTATCGTCGAAAGTCTGCTTAAATCTTTCCAGATACTCATGGGTGGCTCTCCGGATGTTAGGGGCGACTACTCCTGCTGCTTTGTAGATTTGGTGATGGGAGTCGGCTTCATGCATCCAGTCATGATACGGCAGGTTTCGTTAAGTGCCACGTCTATCTTTTTGGAGTGTGTGGATCGACACCACACCGGGCATGCATATTCTCCAACTGAGAAACTGAGTGCTTTTCCAGATGTCAAGAGAACCCTTGGGCTTGCTCCCCACTTGCTGTTACGCAGTTTTTTGATTATGTTGTTTCTCGCGTTGACTTTTGAAGCAGTGTTTTGGCAGTGTGTTTTATATGTTAGTGATCTGTCGAGGGTGACGCCTAGGTATTTGGGTGAGTCTGTATGTTCTAATTGTTGGCCTTCCCATTGAACATTCAGTTCTCTTCTGGCCTCCTTTGATCGTATGTGGAAGGCACACAGTTGTGTTTTTAATGGATTTGGCTTTAAACTGTTTTGTCTGTAGTATACTGACATGGCAGATAGTATTGCAGTTAGTTTTCCTTCCACTGCTTCAAAAGTCCGACTTTGAACTGCGATGGCCAAGTCGTCAGCATAAAGGAAGTGACGTGCATCAGGAGCTATAGGCTGGTCGTTGGTATATATGTTAAAAAGAAGAGGTGAGAGCACGCTTCCTTGGCCAGTCCATTAATCTGATTTCTCCATCTGCTTTTGTTCCCATTGAGACTCACATAGAACGCCTGTTTTGAAGGAGAGACTGAATTGTTCTGACTAGGTGGAAGTCTTGAGTTAGGTTGTATAGTTTTGTCATAAGTAGGTTGTGGTTGACTGTATCATACGCAGCTGTAAGATCTATAAGGGCTACTCCTGTAACAGTACCTTCCTCATATCCAGTCTCAATGTGTTCAGTCAGGTTCAGTATTTGGCTGGTACAGCATTTCCCAGGGCGAAATCCTGCTTGTTGGGGGATCAGCTTTTCCTCAATAAAAGGCCCTATTCGTTGGAATATGATACGCTCATATATTTTATATAGATGACACAAGAGAGATATGGGTCTATAGCTAGTGGCAAGGTCTGGTGATTTTCCTGGCTTCAATAAGGCGATCACCTTTGACTTTCTCCAGATTTTCGGCAAGGCAAAGGTGTTTATGCATGTGTTGAAGAGTTCCAGTAGCCATGTTCTGGTTTTCATTCCAAAGTGATTAATTTGGTCTGTACAGATGTCATCTATGCCTGGGGCTTTTCCATTTTTCATTGTTTTTAGAGCGGAATCCAGTTCTTCCATCATGATGGGTTGTTCAAGTAATTTGTTTTCCGACTCTTCTTTGCGTATTATTTTCCTACGGGTTAGTTTTCCTTTGGTTTTTCATTTAAGAGTAATTGGTGGGCAATCATGTTTGAGGTAACTCTTCCAGGCAGGTTTATTACACAAGGGTCTCCACTTAGTTTTTTGATGAGATTCCAGGCTATTTTGCTACTATGCGTCATGTCTAGACGTTCTAGTGTTTCAATCCATTTATTCTGTCGGGCCATACTTGTCAAGTGGGTCACTCTTTCACCTAGTTCTATTGTTTCCTCGCCAAAAGGGTCTTCAGAGTACAGTCTCTGGTATTCATCCAGCAGTTCTTTAGCTTCAGGAGACATTCCTGGAATGTATTGTTGTCGGCATCCTCTGGGTATGTTTTTACACGAGATCTTCCTTAGAATCTTAACAACTGATCGTAGTTTTCTGGGATGGCTGGAAGGTCAGCGACAGCATTATCTAACTCGTGGCTAAACTTGTCCCAATTAGCTTTTTTAAAATTAATCTTCTCCTGAAGGGTATAGTGGAGTTTTCAGGGCTGAGTATACCTTTATACCGATTGGGCGGTGTTGACTTTTTGGTATATGGTCATATACTGTTTTGACGCATTCGCCAGAAATTCTGGAAGACACCCAGCACAAGTCTGGTTATATCCACGCCTCCACGCTCGACTGTAGAATGAGCAGGGTAGTTTATGATCGTGGATTATTGTTAGGTTATTTCTTTCTGCCCATTCTTCCGTTTTGTGTCCGTTGTCATCGGTGGTTCTGTACCCCAGGATGTTGAGTGGCTGTTAAGTCTCCCACAATGAACTGTACTGTTTGCGAGTGGAATTATCAGTTTCTTGGAAGTTAAAGTCCTTGTTCGGCGGTTTGTAAATTGATGTCACCGTATAGTTTCTCAGTTCCACAGTGATGATTTCGATGTCATCCACGTGTGTGCTGTCTATGGAGGTTACTAGGGCATTGGTTTTAGCAAATATTGCACTGCCGTATCTTGCATGGGGGATTTCTGCGATTAGTGTCATGCCATAGATCCGAGGTCGGGGTCTGGATTCGTCCCTATGTGTTTCCTGAATACACAGTATGTCTATTTTCTGTTCCCTGCACATCAATGATAAAAGTTTTCCAGTGAAGCCTACAGTTCCAATCTATAATTTCACTACTTTAAATTATTTCACTACACTTTTATTCAATATACTTTTTTCACTCCACTAGCACTACACCAACTCGAAGGGCTTTGTTCTGTTCAACCTCCTTGTGAGTTCAGTGCTGTCTAGTAGTTGGATGACTTCGGTGTTGTGTTGACGAAGACGTGACTCATGATGGGCTGCCAATCGTCTTATCTCACAGGTCACATAGGGGATGTGCAGATCTCGGTGCAAATCGCTGTTCCTTATATACCAGGGCGTATTCACCATGTTCCGCAGTACTTTGTTTTGGAATGTTTGAATCTGACTGATGTTGGAAGTTCTAGAGCAGCACCAAAGCTGAATTCCTTACGTCCAGACAGGTTTTAGAATTTGTTTGTGAATCAATAACTTGTTGCCCAATGAGAGTTGTGATTGACGGCCCAACAGCCAATAGATTTTACTGTATTTGAGTCCTAGCTCGCTCCTTTTCATCTTGATATGCACTTTCCATTTCAACTTGGCGTCAAGAGTCATTCCAGGATATTTTGCTGTGTTGCTGTGTGGTACTACATTCCCATTCAGATTCATTCAGATCGGATCATTGATAATTTTGTTTGTGAAGTTGATATGAATAGACTTCATCTCATTCAATCGAATTCTCCATTTTTTGGTTCAGTCACTGAATTTGTTGCTGACATTCTGTAGTTTTGTGGCTGCTTCTTGTACTGTTTCCCCTTCTGCCAGTATTGCAGTATCATCAGCAAAAGTAGCTATTGTCACTGCATCCAATTCAGGAAGATCGCTTGTGTAGATTGACATTAAACGTAGATGGTTCATGTGGGCCCTTGTCAAACTAATTGACAAAATGTTAATAACTTAATCCTTAAAGATTCTATTAGATTGAACATAACTTATCATACACATAATGAACATATTATGTGTTTGTCAAGATCTGTTCAATCCAATAGAATCTATAAGGATTAAGCTATTAACATTTTGTTAATAACTTTAGTGTAAACGCAGCTTTAGTTTGCTCGACAAGAGTAAATTATTATTCCAGATATAACCTTCTTGATATTGCTGTCATGCTTTCAATTCAAAGATTTCCATTTTGTTCCATTCTGTACTAAGCTAAGCATAGTCATTGGCACGTTTGGATGACTGACCAATCGCTGACGAGCTACAGACCAAGACAATGCTCGTCTCTGATTGGCCGAGTCGATTCCAAACATCTAGTTACAAAATCTGCCAATAGATTGCAGTAGGTACTGAGTGAAAATTATCATTACTATAGTGAGGTTCACGTTTTAATGGAAGTGTTTGATTAGCAATGGTATTGCTTGCTATCCTTGTCTTTCATCCATTAAAGCGGATAGCGCTATTAAAATGATCGTGTTTATATTTCACAGCTGGCTATACGTCATCTTATGAATTTCGGGGATACGATACTTTGATTTTTCACATACTCACTCGCTCACTTCCTTTTTTACCATCCACAGACGACTAAAGTCTCAGCTGTTTCAGTCAAGGATGAATTATCCTTTCAATGTGGTTCAGCGAGTTTTCGCAAGGATGAGACCTAGTGCAATCGAATATTTATACCATAAACCTACTATGTTTCAAATTCCGTGAAAATCGTTAGAGCCGTTTTTGAGATCCGTTGAACATAAATAACCAGATATAAATATACAGAACTGCTCGCTTAATATAATAGGATACATTCTATAATTTTTACAGTATATTCCATATGAATAGTGGGGTGTACAATCAACTCTATTCACAGTCTATTCTATTTGGAAGGTAAAATCATGGAAAAAACATAGCATAAGAAGATATCTAATGGAATTGGTCGCCTATGTTTTAAATTTCAAGACGACTTTTTGGTAACTCAAGCTCATTACCGTCAACTACCGTCAATTATTACTGTTTTGGATTGATGAGAGAGAACTACTAGGACTATCGTTTTTTCTATTCTATTTTATTTTTTAATGTAATTGTACTGTTGTAATTCATTCTGTTCTATTTTTTGTATGTAAGTTCAGGTTGACTATATATTATAACACTCTTTAGATTTTTGAGAGCTGTGCCAACAATTAATTAATTAATATCATGATAATTTTAACTGTTAAGTAAATTCTATAAGTAAATTTGACAGTGTATTAAACTGATAAGTGAATTTAAGTAAAAATAAAGTTCACTGATTTATGTATAATAATATTTGAATTTACATGTTTTGTATAATAGTACCTTGTCAAGCAGCCTCTTTGAGGCTCGCTTAAGGTAGCTTATTTATCCAATAAACGTTTTTTTCTATTCTATTATTCTATTCTATTCTATTCTATTGAGCTTGAAGTGGAATATTTGTAACGTGAACGCCCTATACCATGGGATATCATTCTCCTTATGCCACCTATTCTTTATGTTGAATTGTGATTTGAGGGAAAAAATTGTGGGAAGAGAAGGAGAGGAGAACAAAACTGAGAAAGAAGGGATGTAGTGGATGGAGGAGTACGGAGAAAGAAGGTTTAGTGTTGGATTAAAGCTTTCCAATGGCAATATACTAGTAATATTCAGAATTCTTCAACCTTTTTGAATTGAAAATTACGAATTTTGTCATTGTAGTTGACAAAACACGTAGTTGAAGCGTTGCTGTATGCGTTGTGAGTAGTGTCTGAGAGTAAACCAAAATAGGTAGAATAGAAGAACCCTTTGTACCATAAAAGCGGATCTTTTTTTCAATTTGAAGAGGCATCGCTCAAACTTTCAGTGAGAAAAAAGAGTCGAACTACGCTTTTATGAGGCCATAGAAACCCTCTAAAAAAATAAGACAGCCCTTCCACATTCCTTATGCATGTTGATGGCCGCTACAGAGAAAGTAAGACATAAAAAAAATCAGACGAACTGAGAGTGGAAGAAGAAGAAGAAGAAGAAGAAGAAGAAGAAGAAGAAGAAGAAGAAGAAGAAGAAGAAGAAGAAGAAGAAGAAGAAGAAGAAGAAGAAGAAGAGAAGAAGAAGAGAAGAAGAAGAAGAGAAGAAGAAGAAGAAGAAGAAGAAGAAGACGAAGAAGAAGAAGAAGAAGAAGAAGAAGAGAAGAAGAAGAAGAAGAAGAAGACGAAGAAGAAGAAGAAGAGAGAAGAAGAGAAGAAGAAGAGAAGAAGAAGAAGAAGAAGAAGAAGAAGAAGAAGAAGAAGAAGAAGAAGAAGAAGAAGAAGAAGAAGAAGTAGAAGAAGAAGAAGAAGTTGACGAAGGAGAATAAAAAGAAGAAGAAAAAAAGGAGAAGTCGGTGTAGATAGAGAACCACAGATTTGAAGAACAATTTGAAGAGAATCGGGAGATTATACTCTCGATAAAACTAGTTAGTCGAGAATGAGCAAGATATCACTTTCATCCATAGTTTTAGTCTTGTCATGATGTGAGCCCATTTATATTTCATGTATGATTTGGAAGGATTTATTTGTTTTCCGAAAAATAAATACAGAAAACAAGTAATGTGACTTCAGCAAGATATCAGTGTCCTGTGAAATTTTCCATCCAGTTGTTTACCCTGTCGTCAATATTTGCAGTAGCAGAAGTCTTCGGGGTGAATTACAGCATTTGATTGGGATTTTCGTTTAATAATAATTACTCATTAATTGGCATTTGAACAAATGCAACTTCCAATGTTTATTTCCATCTATAAATGCAGAAATGCTTTCAAAGAAATGAAAATATGCTACTGCACTGTCACGTTATTTTTTATACTTAAATAACGATTAGCCTCCTGCTTGGCATCAGTCGGTAGAGCATGAAATATTTCAATAATTATGAAAATCAGGTCGTGGTTTTTAATAGGATACAGTCTCATAAAAATCTTTATAGGTCCAGATATGAGCTTCCACAATAATTCTGATAATTCATTAAAAAATATATGTATGGTACTTATCCTATAGTATTGAGGAATAAAAAATAAATCGCACACCATAAACAATTTGATACATATATTAACAAATACTGCAAAAAATAAATCAGAGCAAAAAATATAATTATAGAGCGATAAAAAATATATAATATAAAATAGAACAATAATCGAAATCAATAAAATATCACAGGCTAAATACTATTCTCTAAATTCTACAGCACGAAACGCTACCATGTGCTTTCATTTTTATGATCATATGCATCTATTTGCATGTAGCTGCGATATCAGCTTGCTAATACCTGTCGACTTGGACAATTCCATTAAAACTAAATTATAAAAATCAGCTTGATAAATTGACAACTGGTAATCCAAATATATATATTAAATTCTATAGTATCTAAAAGATTTCTTTGTAATAAATATATTTTTTATCTCAGGGTGCGAGATTCGGCACCTGAAGGAATAAATAGAGCAATTCATCTAGTGAATCAGAGCTACAACAAACTATCGCAAATTATATTGCAGAAATTAATGATCATATGAATATGTATTAACAGCCTAGATTTTATACTTCTTTGATTGATAGATCTTCTGATATGTGGATTTATTCGTTACTTTCTAATAAAATACCTTTAATACTACATTTACTTGCGCAAGTATTTTTTACCAAATTCTTTTTTTTATAAGAAAACCCTTTCGACGAGCTAGCCTTGATTTTCATTTAATTTCGAAGCACTGAGGGCGCCCAATCACTATTTCAATATTTTCCACTCACGTGTCGGAATTTTCTTATGAGCTGCTGATGTCGATCCAACTCCTGGTGGTCCTGGATTATTGTAGCCGGAGTCGTCTCTTCCAAGGGGTTACCAAATTATTTAAAATGAAAATGACTTTTGCTTTATAAGAGCATCACAAAGTCTTATAAGAATTTAGTAATTCAATTTAACTTTAAATTATTACAAGATATAGCAAGGTATTACGCTCTATAATTTTTAGGGACCTCTCATGGTGGCAGTTGGCAGGCGAGTGTCGTTCTCGTTTCTCAATTTTACAATTCTCATTTCCGATTTTCAAATTTGCATAAAATTTGAATATTCTAGTCCTCCGCCATTCAAGGCTCAAATAGACCGTACTAAAATATTAAATTATTACTTATGTTATATATTTAATAATTTCTTTGCCTTTGGGCCATATCCAAAACATAGACTATACAACAATTTTTTATAAATTCTATTTATTTGTAGAAATATATACAAATATTTTTGAATCGGCTCACTATTGCCGCCTATCAATTGCCACCATTTGATTGGTGCATGCAAATTATTACAGTATTCATGCGCCCAGTAACCTCCTACTTCCTTAATACATTTAATTATTTTTGTTGGGGTTTTTAATAATATGCTCTTTACATGCTAAGTAATTTTTTATAGGTTATTATTTGTTTCATGCATCATAATAATTAGCCACGTGAGACCTTTAGTTCCTCAAATTGCATACTGTTTTGCCACAATAAATTTCTGCCAAGGTGTTTGGTCAGATTCTACGTTGCATGGCTCGGTCGATCGTTAGGTCGCCGATCACTAAATGTTTATGCCTAACCTCAATTTTCAATATTTTATATAATATTATATATTAGCAAAAAATTATTCCAATTCCTCTTAGGCTGTTGTACAGTTTAGCCAGGACGTCTGATATTATCTATTCTTTATGTTATCTCTTTGGCGATATTAGCCAATTACTTCACTTATACCTATAGATATTTCAGCTAGGGATTTTTATTTATCTATCCAAATTAAAATATGTTACAATATACAATGGGGCGTTTCTATTCTATAACTAGTCTAAGGACTGAATACCATTCTCAATCTGACAACACAACTAATAATGAGGTGAATACAGACTTATGCGCCGCGAGCACGCACATTTCGCTTTTAGTCAGTTGATCTTGAGCTTATTAAACCTTTATCTGTACAGAAACAGATATTATAAACATAGAATGATCTGATGCAAAATCAAATACGCCCACATTTTATCAGCTATTATTCTGCTTGTTAAACCTGTATATTTGTGAAAAACAGTAAGATACGAGTATATTACGTTTGGCATCAGCTGATGTTCAGCAGCGTAGGTCTGTACGCACCTTGGGTCTGAACGATTAAATGTTGGATGATGATTGGAAATAAGAATTCAGTCCAAAAGTACTACCAGAAATAGAAAGATGTGAGAGGAGAAGTTTCGAAAAATATGGCGAATTGGAAGAAAGGGTAGGAAACATCAGGAAAAATAGAAATGAAAGACATGTGGAATAATGAGAAGGAGTTTCCATGAGGAAAAAAAATTAAAGTGGAAAACCTAGAATAGTTGAAAGGTTAAAGATCAGAAGATGTGAAAGTGAAAGATCGCGTTGCACTGATTCAAAGAAAACTTTTCTGTCGAGGCTCATGGAGAAGAAATGAGAAATCAAGAGAAAAGAAGGAGAGGAAAAAGAAGAAGAAGAACAAGAAGTATAAGTAGAAGAAGAGGAAAGAGTGGAGAAGAGCGTTGAGGTGGAATGAGAGAGTGGAATAAATTTTTGAGAGCACCCACCATCTTGGAATGTTGAATGTATCTTTGAAATCAGGCCATTGAGAAGTTTTTCTCGTGGTCTAACAGCTGTAATAACAGGGTAGGTGAGAAAGTATTTCTCAAATACAAACAAAAAAGTTCGCGATTTTTGGAAAAGTATCCGAAGCATCTCATGCTACCTGATTCCCAACTGAATATTGAAATTATGAGATCACAAATTTGGTATGAGGAGAAGTTTTGGAGTGATAGATATTCTGTTACAATTTGTATTTTGGTGCTGCTTTATGTATTTGAATGAATTTTTATATCAACTATCCATATCAAATTTGGAATGTGTTTAATTTGGTCTACTACATTGAATCAAAGATTGAATATTATTGAATTAATAATATTGAATTGGAGTATTCCTCTCACTATAAACTAATTTTGAAGGTTGAAGATGACTTCCTGTTAGGACCTAGATATATTTCTATTCCATTTCATTTTATCTAATCCACTTCATAAAATTATCAATAAAAATAATAATAATAATATCGAGTGACCTGGCTGGCTCAGGTCTGGTGTCAGAGTTTTCAGCTCGCCACTGATCAATTTCAGGGCCTCTGACATGACCTAATGACTGCTTTTTAGGCAAATTATCAATGATTACTTCATATCGAAGAGAATAGATTATTGTTACAATATAAATCATTAACTCTTCCATCAATGAATGACAAATCAATTCCCCCCTATACTTGGATCATTTGATCTTTGTTTCAATCTATTTTACAAGGTACTTTTTGTGAATAGAAATTCCGAACTTACTGCATTTTTTGAGCTACGATACTACAACTCGATAATTCGAAAACTTGAATTTGATAAGTTGAGCTTCCCATATCTGTATTCTAGCTTTCGGAGGCATTTAGGCCAGTAGTCTATACACCATTGCGGTTTAAACTGAGATAGTTCAGTTGATGAAAAATATAGATTTGAACGGAGATAGATCATTGTTGATGAAAAATATCGATTCAAATGGAGATAGATCAGTTGATGGAGAATATCGATTCTAATGGAGATAGATCAGTTTTGATGGAGAATATAAATTTGAATGGAGATAGATCAGTTGATGGAAAATATCGATTCAAATGAAGGTAGATCAGTTTTGATGGAAAATATAAATTTGAATGGAGATAGATCAGGTTTGATGGAGAATACCAATTTAAATGGAGTTGGATCAGTTGATGGAGAATAGCGATTTAAATGAAGATAGATCAGTTGATGAATAATATCGATTTAAATGGAGATTGGATACTATCAGTTGATGAAAAATATCGATTTAAACGGAGATAGATCAGTTAATGAGACATATCGATTTAAATGGAGATATATCAGTTGATGAAGAATATAGATTTAAATGGAGATAGATCAGTTGATGGAGAATATCGATTTGAACGGAGATAGATCAGTTGATGGAGAATATAGATTTGAACGGAGATAGATCAGTTGATGAAAAATATTGATTTAAATGGAGATAGATCAGTTGATGGAGAATATAGATTTAAACGGAGATTTTTTTCATACAATTATGACATTGGAGGAAAAACTAGGCTAAGCCTGTACTATTTCGGAGATAGATCAGTTAATGAGACATATCGATTTAAATGGAGAAAGATCAGTTGATGGAGAATATTGATTCAAATGGAGATAGATCAGTTAATGAAAAATATTGATTTAAATGGAAATAGATCAGTTGATGGAGAATATAGATTTAAACGGAGATTCTTTTTATACAATTATTATGACATTGGAGGAAAAACTAGGCTAAGCCTGTACTATTTCGGAGATAGATCAGTTAATGAGACATATCGATTTAAATGGAGATAGATCAGTTGATGGAGAATATTGATTCAAATGGAGATAGATCAGTTAATGAAAAATATTGATTAAATGGAGAAGATCAGTTGATGGAGAATATAGATTTAAACGGAGATTTTTTTTATACAATTATGACATTGGAGGAAAAACTAGGCTAAGCCTGTACTATTTCGGAGATAGATCAGTTAATGAGACATATCGATTTAAATGGAGATAGATCAGTTGATGGAGAATATTGATTCAAATGGAGATAGATCAGTTAATGAAAAATATTGATTTAAATGGAGATAGATCAGTTGATGGAGAATATAGATTTAAACGGAGATTTTTTTTATACAATTATGACATTGGAGGAAAAACTAGGCTAAGCCTGTACTATTTCGGAGATAGATCAGTTAATGAGACATATCGATTTAAATGGAGTTAGATCAGTTGATGGAGAATATTGATTCAAATGGAGATAGATCAGTTAATGAAAAATATTGATTTAAATGGAGATAGATCAGTTGATGGAGAATATTGATTCAAATGGAGATAGATCAGTTAATGAAAAATATTGATTTAAATGGAGATAGATCAGTTGTTGGAAAACCAATGAAACACAATCGAACATAGATGGTGCATTTTATATCTCAGATATTTCGAATCCTTACTACAATAATAATACTATTCTATCATACTATGCACAATATTAGAGGTGGTAATGGACTACCCATCAGAATTTCCATACAATGAAAATTTTTCATCTAACAAATTTTCAACAGGAATAATCTCTAGCATGCACTATTTTCATGAAATAAGCAATTTGGCATCAGTGATCTTGTGTTGGTGGGGAGTAGATGATGGAGGGAGAGTAAAAGATGGTAAGAGTGAGAGAGAGAGTCTGAGAATGAGAGAAGGAGTGAGTGAGAGAGAGGGAAGAATGAGCATAAATTGGAAGGATCCGGGCAACTTTCGAGTTTGCAACATTGAAGATTTGCAGCAGGCGTAGTAGTCTACTACTATAGAGCGCCAACTTCCAAATTTATGATTAATCCCCACTCTTGAAACAATATCTGCACCGAAATGAATCTGCGCACCTCTTGCCCCCACCCCAACCACCACTCACAACTTCCTTGCCACTTTGTAATAATCCACACTTGTGGTGTGTTCTTCTACTCCTCCCTCATCTATTTCTTCTTCTTCTTCTTCTTCTACTTTTTCTCCTCCTTCTTCTTCTTCTGCCCCATCTCCTTCTGACTCCTCCACTCATCCATTTCCCCTCCTTTTCCTTCTCTTTTTCTGCTCTTCCTGATTCTTCTCCATCTTATACTTCTGTCTTCTCTTTTGCTTCTTCTTTGATTCTTCTACTCCTTCATCTTCATCTATTTCTTTTCATTATTATTTTTCTTCTTCCTGTCCCTCTTCTTTTTCTTTCTCTTCCTCTTTTTACCTTTTTCTTCTTCTCCCTTTTCTTCTTCTACTTCTCCTTCTTCTCCTTCTTCTTCTCCTTCGTCTTCTTCTTCTTCTCCCTCTTCTTCTTCTTCTGCCTCATCTTCTTCTCACCCACCCAATCATCCTTTTCCCCTCCTTCTCCTTCTCTTCGTCTGCTCCTTCTGATTCTTCTCCATCTTCATCTTCTGTTTTCTCTTTTGCTTCTTCTCTGCTTCTTCTACTCCTTCATCTTCATCTAAATCTTCTTATCATTATTTTTCTTCTTTCTCCCCCTTTTCTTTTTCTTCCTCTTCTTCTTCTTCTTCTTCTGCTCCTTTCACTCCTCCATCTTCATCTATTCCTTTTTCTTCTTTCTTCTTCTTCTTGTTCTTCTCATTCTTTTTTTTCTTCTCCTTCTTCTTCATCTATATCTTTTTCTTCTGCTTCTTCCACTCCTCCATCTGTCTCTTCTCCTCTTCCTGTTCCTTCCACTCTTCCTTCTTCATTCATTTCTTCTTCTGCTGCTTCTTATTCTGCTTCTTCTATTTGTTCACCTCCATCTATTTCTCCTCCTTTTTTCTTCATCTATCTCTTACTTTCCATTGCCTTCTGATCGCTAAACTCTGGCCATCTTTCACATTCACTCCCTCTCTTGTCAACACATTTGAACAACTGACCAATCGCTAATGATCTCCAGTCTGTGACCACGCTCTCAACTCAGTGAATCAGTCTCTGATTGGTGGAGACGATTTCAACCGACTAGTTGTAAATTCTGTCACCAGATAGCAGTAAGCCACACCTTAACATAATAGCTGTTCTTCCTGCAACAATATTATAGTATGTAAAGTATTAAATCTGGGTAGATAAAAAGCCCTAACAGAAACAGTAATAGGTCTGAAAATAAAGTAACTGGCTAATATCGCCAAATAGATAATAACTAAGATTAGATAGCATCAGCTTGTTCTGGCTAAATGGTACAAAAACCTAAAAAGGATTTGAAGGAATTTTATTGCTCATAAATAGATTATTATATAAAATATTTGAAGATTGAGGTTATGTACATGTATTCACGGATCGGTGACCTAGAGATCGATCAAACCGAGAAACGTAGAATCTGACCAAAACCCCTTGGCAGAGCTTTATTGCAATCAGATGGTGTGCAATGTGAAAAAACACTGATAACGTGGCTAATTATTAGGTAACATGGAATTAATATTAATGTATAGAATATTAGCTAGCATGTAAAGAGCATAAATAAAAGACCAAATAAAAATAATTAATGTATTCAGGAAATAAGAGGTACCAGGCGCATGAATACCAAATAAAATTTGCATGCACCAATAGTAAAACGGCAGTTAATAGGCGGCAATTGTAGGCCAATTCAAAAATATTATATATATTTCTATAAATGTCGGAATCTATGTTGAATTGTTATATAGTCTATGTTATCGATATGGCTCGAAAGCAAAGAAATTATTAATCATACAATCTAAGTAATATTTTGGTATTTTTTGTAAGATCTATTTGAACCTAAATGGCGGAGGACTAAGATATTAAATTTTATGCTAATTTGAAAGTCGGAAATAGGATCTGTAAAACTTGAGAAAGGAGAACCAGCACTCGCCAGCCAAATGCCACCATAAGAGGACCCCAAATATTTTAGAGCGTAGTACCTTGATAATGATTTTGTAAAAGTTAAAGTTAAAGTAAATTATTAAATTTCTTAAAAGACTTCGTGATGCTATTGTGAAGCAGAAGTCATTTTCATTTTTAAATAAATTTATAACCCCTTGGAGGAGACGATTCCGGCTACCATATTCCCGGACCACATGGAGTTGGATCGACATCGGCGGCTTACAAGAAGATTTTCGACACGTGAGTGATTAATATTGAATTAGTGATGGGCGCCCTAGTGCTTCGAATTAATCTGATGATCAAAGCTAGCTCGCCGAAAGGGTTTTTATTATAAATTAAGAAATTAATAAGAGTAATACTTGCGCAAGTAAAATTAGTATTCAAGGTATTTTATTGAAAGAAAAATATAGATCAATATTTCAGAAATTTCTATTAAATCAAAGAAGTACAAAATCTAGGCTAGTAAAACATATGCATATGATATTTAATTTTTGCAATATAATTTGCGATAGTTTATCTTAGCTCTAATTCACTAGATGAATGGCTCTACCTATTCCGTCAGGTGCCGAATCTTGCACCCTGAGATAAAAAATATATATTCGATACAAAGAAATCTACTAAGTACTAGAGATTTTAATATATATATATTTGGATTATTAGTGGCTAATTTATCAAGCTGATCTTAAAGCACACATTTTTGATTGAATTGTCCAAGTCGACAAGTATTAGCAAGCGCATATCGCAGCTACATGCAAAAGAATGCATATGATTTTAAGATAAAGGCACATGGTAATGATTCGTGCCACAAATCTAGAATATAAGGTTTAGCCTGTGATATTTTATTGATTTCAATTATTGTTCTATTTTTATATTATATTTTTTATCGCTCTTTATATATTCTTGCCTCGATTTATTTTTGCATTATTTGTGTAATATATGTATGAAACGTTTATGGTGTGCAATTTATTTATTATTCCTCAACACTATTGTATAAGTATCATATTTATATATATTTATTTTTTATTGAATTACAAGAGTTATAGGAGAAGCCCATACCTAGGCTTATCAAGATTTTTGAGGCTGAATCCTATTAAAAACCACGACCTAATTATATAATATAAAATCTCATGCTTTACCGACTGATGCCAAGCAGGAGGCTAATCGTTATTTAAATATAAAGAATAACGTGACAAGTAATATATCTGAAAATGGAAATTGTCTTGAGAATAACCGTCTAAAATGCGTTGAACACGTCGTGCTTTTTATAAGATAACCAACCAGTTGATTAATTTTACTTTCCTGAAAATGAACGCCTTAAATGAGTCGAAACACTTCGTTTCTTTCATAAGAAAACCAACTATAGTGTCCACGTTATAATAACAGTGAAGAAAGAAAGGATAACAACGTTACCGATCCTCTGTCTTGTCAATGCCTTCCTTAGGGGTAGCTGATACAGGTTTATTTATGATATATTTACTGTTCAATCTTGTTTACAATAATCAATTATATTTTATTGAACAAGGAATTATATTCATTTATTCATAGACAATAGATACAATGCAGGTAAAAACAACAGGCATTCGCCCAAAACTGCTTAAAACCTTAATTTGGAATGCACAGTCTGGAGCTGAGATGATTTCTAAATAAAAGAACTATATTTAAATATTTCTTAATAATTTCAGAATGAATTTTCATTATCAAGATGAAATATTTTGTTGATTGACTATCAAATCTACATTTTTAAAAGATGATCTGACTACAGAGCCAAGCAAGAAAGAGATAGTGCCACTTTGTGATAATCCACACTTGTGGTGTGCTCTTCTACTTCTCCTTCATGTTCTTCTTCTTCTTCTTCTTAATCTATTTCTTCTCCTTTTTCTTCTTCTTCTTCTTCTTCTTCTTCCTCTTCTTCTTCTTCTTCCCCGTCTTCTCCTATATCTTTTTCCTCTGCTTCTTCCACTCATTTATCTGTTTCTTCTTCTTCTTCTGTTCCTCTCACTCTTCCTTCTTTATTTATTTCTTCTTCTGTTGCTTCTTCTATTTGTCACCTCCATCTATTTCTCCTCCTTCTTCTTCGACAGTGAAGAAAGATAGGAGAACAACGTTACCGATCCTCTGTCTTGTCAATGCTTCCTATAGACGGTAGGTGATACAGATCCATTGATTTAATATTATACATAACTGTCCAGTCTTGTTCAAATCATCATCGAATCTGCATTGTTAAAAAACGATCCGACAACACAACAAAGCGAGGAAGAGATGGAGCCATCCCCTTTGTTGAATGATAGACAAGGATAGCAATACCATTGCTGATCAAACACTGCCATTATAACGTGGACCTCACTAGAGTTGATTGATTAAGCTTGTTCTCACCTCCTTCTTACCGCTCATACATTTCATTCAAATTCCACCAACATTTCTCAACACCAACCTCAATAAAACTCAAATCCTGTAACACAATTGCACTCCTACCAACTTGTAAACAATACCATACTCACAATATTATAATAAGGACACAAGATAGAAGAAGAGTACAAAGTTTGCACTTATTATGAACGCGGGGGAAATTCAACTTTGTTCAGCTCAGCTCATGAGCTACCGACTGGAGCTCATGAGCTTCAAACACATTTCGAGTTTTAAAACAAGTTTATTCTCGAGAGCATTGCTAGCTGCTGGTGAACCCGCTGGAATAATCCGCCCCGGAATGTTGCAGTAATTGAGTTAGTTGGTACTTTGTTGTTTGTATCCTCGACAAGATTACAATATCCACTTTCCGAGCTTTATTATCATCTTCCATAGATACTTTTCTCATTATGTTCTGAGTTGCAGTTTTATCGATGTCAATTATTTATCTTGTGAGATGTTTTCTCGATGTCTATTATTTATCTTGTGAGATGTATTGTTGCGAATGATTGGTTGCATAAAGATTTTTTCCTCATCTTATTGTGAGTTGCAAATTTCTTGATGTAAATGATGTATATTGTGAGATGTATTGTTAAGAATGATTGGTTGCATAACGATTCATTTCACTTTTTTTGTGGGCTGTAAATGTCTTGATATCTATTACTTTTCTTGTGAGATGTATGGTTGATAATGATTGGTTGCATAAAGACTCATTTCTCATCTTATTGTGACTTGCAAATTTCTTGATGTGAATTATTTATCTTGTGAGATGTATTGTTGAGAATGATTGGTTGGATGAAGATCATTTTCCCATCTTGTGGATTGCAGTTTCTTTGATATAGATTATTTATCTAGTGAGATGTATTGTTGAGAATGATTGGTTGCATAAAGATTATTTTCTCATCATAGATGTCAATTATTCATCATGTTAAATCTATTTTTGAGGATGCTTGTTCATAATATGTGATATGAAATTTGATTTACAGTTGTCTTTAAAGTATTACAAATAAACTTCAAAATATATTCATATTTTTCTCAATTTTATAAATTGTACGTTGCAGTTTTATTGATGGATTACGATTATTTACCGAGTGAAATGTATTTTCGAGGCAGATTGCTTTCATGTAGTATAAGTCAGGATCATAACAGTGCTCCTTATAATATTCTATGGAGTATTACAAATATATTTCATCATAAACTTGAATTCTCTCTTCACGTTGTGCGGTTTAGTCCTATCGATGTCAATTATCTATCTTCTTATATATATATTCTCGAGAATGCTTGCTTTGAGGTAGTATGAATTTGGATCAACAGTGTTCTTAATAATAATTCAAAGCTGTTATTTAAGGAGTAAGTTTGAGTTTTTTTTCAAGTTTTGAAATTTTCAATTATTATTAATACAGTATTTCCCAGTTATCAGTGGTGATATAGTGAGGTATGCTTATTCGATTTCATTTTCAACTTTTTTAAATTCTCAATTCCTAGTTTATAGATATTTTGGACTCAATATTTGACAAGAATCATGAGGTGTAAACATAACCCATTTTTGGACAATTTTCATCTAAATTTGGGGAAGGGATAGTTTAGGGCTCAAAGCCTGTTGTTCCTTTCCCAATCTTCATAGTTGAGAATTATATTGTATCTATCAATGTATGAATATATAAATTACTAGAATTCTTCTATCAAATTCTTCAATTCTATGATCATGATATGTGGTTTAGTTCTATTGATATAAATTGTATTATTGATCTTGTTAAATAAGTGTAGCAAGCTCCTACTGATGACTAGGATTCGTTTTCCGTTTTTCGGTTTGTTCGTTTGTATGCTGAACGATAGGTCTCGATTACTTATATTAATCTACTCCAATCCAAACTGGAATCTAAATTTACATCACAGCATGCTCTGTAAACCATTGTACAGATCTAAAGTGCGAGATAAATTACTTTTAACATGAAGAGGAGAAACCCATTTCTCCCTCCACAGTTTGTAGCATAGACACAGACGGACATCCTGCGCACAATTGGATGCGCCGTGTCATTTTGCTTCATGTTCTTATGATGGAAACATCTCTGTAACATACACAAACCAATATACCTGACCAGTAAACGATTTTGGAACAATGCCCAGGCACTAGCTGGAGGGGAGTGTTGGCGCGACGCGTTAGAATGCTGCTAGGTAGTGGGAGTGATTAGTGGAGGATAGAGCATCGGACCTCTCTGTCTTCAAGAAAGAGCCGTGTTAAAAGTAATTTATCTCACACTTTAGTTGGTTGATCAACGAAATTGAATTGATTTCCCTCTTTGCCTTTCGAGGTTATAACAGGATAGCATAGGAATATTCTCATAAGAGAGAAATGATCTAATTTATCAATACAAACTAGAGATCAGCAGCCAGCTGGGTTATTAATCAAGGTGCGTTTTCGTTTGTGCGTAAGCTTCCACAGTCGACGAATACAAGCATTGTTGACATTCATATTGTCCAAATTTGCTAGTCACAAGTGTGCTAGAACAGATGATCAAATAACTTTCCATTATTTGTGCTTATTACTCAAGAATGAAACATTTCCAATAATATCAACATATTGCCATTTTTTAATTTAAAAAGTATAAACTCAACCTTCTCCATCGGAACATGACTGAACATAATCTTTCAGGTTATTTAGACAAATTGAAATCTAGCCAATCTGAGATCCTCAACCTGTCGTGTTTGACGACGGCATTCACGCACAAACGAAAACCCGGCTTTACATGCTATAATGAATTAAATTAATAGCTCATATGCCACTTAAAACTATTTCTCTTGCCTTCCCACTGCCTTCAACAATGCAATTATTGCTTTCAATAATGCATGCAATGCATTAAGCTCTATGCAACTTAATAGAACCATCCCAATGACTACCAGGACTTTCCTTACGAATCACTTAATAGTTTTCAGTTTACATTAGACTCCCGCTACCCAACAAAACGTATCTTCTTCAAACTTATTGAGCAGAATGGAATGTCTTCAGGTTTGAGAATAGAGGGAACACACAAGTTTCTATACTCATTCTCTGGTTTGAAGTACACGTTTTGACCTGAAAAGTTCCACTTCTGTAGAAGTTCCTTGTTGGTGATGCACTTCTTGCAACAACAACTCAATTCAACTCTTGATTAACTCATTTGAAACGTTCGTTACAAACCATTTACTGGAGAGAATATTGTATTTACTCCATTCACATAAAGTCTCTCCAACTATAATTCAACTAGCATGGATGAAGTAATTGGAGTAATTTTGTAGTTTCTATGTTTATTTGGTTTGAAGCGGTTTTGTGATAAGTGGGTTGAATGTTTATCGTGCTCGGTTAGGGTTTGCTCATTGTAAACTTTGGGTGGTCATTTAAACTACTGTCATCCAATCATTCATTATTGGGATGCTTGATAAGGGTCAGTTAGTTGTAAACTATGATTGATTATTCTACCTTTTGTCCTTCCATTGAAATTGAATGGATTAGAAATAAAATAGAATTATAGTACCTTTTAAATTGGTTGAATAAGAAGCGATAGTGCTATCACAAACCTGAACTCTCATCACAGACAGAAAATTCTTGAATCTGTAGTGTTATTCATGAGGAATTCTAAAAGTTGAAGGTGACACTAATTTATTGTCACTTTCTAGATTATTTAGAGAGTTTTCACGAACGTTTTTCATTGAACTGATTAAAAGTTGAGTGGTTGAGAAGAAATTACAGTCTGAGTTCCACCTGATAAAGAGTATTTCTATTCCTCAAATGTATGGTATGAATCCAGGGCTACATTCTTGTATTGATTAAATAGAATTATAGTTCCCTTTTAAAATTAATGAATCAATAAAATAAAAATACAAATTTTTAACATAACTACTAGTTTCGGTGATCATAACATCGTCAGGTTATAAATGTTTACCAATAGCTTTGTTATTTTGAATGATAAAATAGTTATTTGTGCAACTAGTGCGCAAAGTGACAGTTTGCTGCACCAAAAGAAACGTTTACGCCCGAGCCGTAGGCGAGGGCGGAATGGTTTCTTGAGTGCAGCAGATGAACTTTGCGCACGTATTTCACATTAAGTTTTTCCTACAGTTACCATTGAATATGAAAAGTGGGTAATTATGGGTGAAATTGCCTGAAATGCATCAAATAATGTTTTTCTGTGTAATTTTATTATTGATAGAAACCTTAATTTATTGTCAAATTGAATAAAAATGTTGTCCTTGGTTATAATATCTACTTAATGCTGTGCTCGTTGTGCTTCGTTGCACCTCTGCTCACTACAGCAGCCCAGTCACTGTTACCAACTTCATTTTGATTTTGCTGCACTGGTGCTCCATATAACCTACTAAGTATTTTGTGTTGCCATGTTGCAAATCTGAAGTGCAGAAAAATTTTTCCCGCACTAGAGCGGAAAAGTGATTCTCTGCGTTCTGTAATCAGTGCAGCAATGGCCACTTTTCAACGTAACTGTAGGAAAAAAAGTTTTTTGACAAAAAAACAAACTGATAAAATAGTTTACTTTAAGATTTGATTTAAAATAACAAAACTATTAGTAAACATTTATAACCTCACGATGTTGTGATCACCAAAACTAGTAGTTATGTTACAATTTGTTTTATTATTTTATTAATTTTAAAGGGGACTATAATTCTATTTTATCAATACAAGAATGTAGCCCTAAATTCATACATTTAAGGAATAAAAAATACTCTTTAACAGGTGAAATTCAGACTGTGATTTCTTCTCAACCACTCAACTTTCAATCAGTTCAATGAAAAACGTTCGTGAAAGCTTTCTAAATAATTTAGAAAGTGGCAATTATTGTCACCTTCAACTTCTAGAATTCCTCATAAATAACACCACAGATTCAAGAATTGTCTGTATGTGGTGAGAGTTCAGGTTTGAGATAACATTATCGCTTCTCATTAAACATTCAACCAATGTGTCAGTTTGAAGTGAATTAACTAGAAATAGACTATAATAATTATCTCGAAGACAGCAGAACATTTTGAATGAAAGAAGATGGTTGAAACTTTATGGTGTGGGGTTAAACTTCAAATAATTGATGATTTTCTCTTCCAAGGTAATGTGTTTTGTGCCAAACAAATTTCAAAAGTACTGTTCAACTGTGTATTTTTCCATTATTTATCATCATATTTTCACGTTTTCCTCTACAAATTGAACTATTTTTGTCAATGGACAAAGATAGAAATGCATTATACCCATTTTCACCCTCAAAACCCTAGCTGGGGACGCTTATCTATACCATAATGAAGGAAATAACTGGCTTATACACTCTGACGTTATTCTTTATATTTAAATAACGATTAGCCTCCTGCTTGGCATCAGTCGGTAAAGCATGAGATATTTGATATAATCATATATTTAGGTCGTGGTTTTTTAATAGGATTCAGTCTCAAAATCTTGATAGGCCTAGGTATGGGCTTCTCCTATAACTCTTGTAATTCAATAAAAAAAATATATATAAATATGATACTTATACTATAGTGTTGAGGAATAAATAAATTGCACACCATAAACATTTCATACTATATTAAACAAATAATGCAAAAAATAAATCGAGGCAAAAAAAAAAATATAAAGAGCGATAAAAATTATAATATAAAAAAGAACAATAATTGAAATCAGTAAAATATCACAGGCTAAATTTTATATTCTAGATTTATGGCACGAATCATTACCATGTGCCTTTATCTTAAAATCATATGCATTCTTTTGCATGTAGCTGCGATATGCGCTTGCTAATACTTGTCGACTTGGACAATTCAATTAAAAATATGTGCTTTAAGATCAGCTTGATAAAGCCACTAATAATCCAAATATATATATTAAAATCTCTAGTACTTTGCAGATTTCTTTGTATCGAATATATATTTTTATCTCAGGGTGCAAGATTCGGCACCTGACGGAATAGGTAGAGCCATTCATCTAGTGAATTAGAGCTATAACAAACTATCGCAAATTATATTGCAAAAATTAAATATCATATGCATATGTTTTAATAGCCTAGATTTTGTACTCCTTTGATTCAATAGAATTTTCTGAAATGTATTGATCTATCTTTTTCTTTCAATAAAATACCTTTAATACTAATTTTACTTGCGCAAGTATTACTCTTATTAATTTCTTAATTTATGATAAAAAACCCTTTCGACGAGCTAGCTTTGATTATTAGATTAATTCGAAGCACTAGGGCGCCCATCACTAATTCAATATTTATCACTCACGTGTCGAAAATCTTCTTATAAGCCGCCGATGTCGATCCAACTCCATGTGGTCCGGGAATATGGTAGCCGGAATCGTCTCTTCCAAGGGGTTATAAATTATTTGAAAAGAAAATGACTTCTGCTTTACAATAGCATCACGAAGTCTTTTAAGAAATTCAATAATTAATTTAACTTCAACTTTTACAAAATCATTAGCAAGGTACTACGCTCTAAAATTTGGGGTCCTTCCTGGTGGCATTTGGTGGCGAGTGCTGGTTCTCCTTTCTCAATTTTACAAATCTATTTCCGACTTTCAAATTAACATAAAATTTGAATATCTTAGTCCTCCGCCATTTAGGTTCAAGTAGATCTTACAAAAAATACAAAATATCGCTTAGATTGTATGATTAATAATTTCTTTGCTTCGAGCCATATCGATAACATAGACTATACAAGTTTTAACACAAAATCCAGTACATTTATAAATATATAGAAATATTTTTGAATTGGCCTACAGTTGCCGCCTATCAACTGCCGTTTTACTATTGGTGCATGCAAATTTTATTCGGTATTCATGCGCCTGGTACCTTATTTCTGAATACACTTAATTATTTTTATTTGGTTTATTTGTTATGCTCTTTACATGCTAGCTAATATTCTATACATTAATATTAATTTCATGCTACCTAATAATTAGCCACGTGATCAGGTGTTTTTTCACATTGCACACCGTTTGATTGCAATAGAGCTCTGACAAGGGGTTTTGGTCAGATTCTACGTTTCTCGATTTGATCGATCTCTAGGTCACCGATCCGTGAATACATGTACCTAACCTCAATCTTCAAAATATTTTACATAATAATCTATTTATTAGCAACAAAATTCCTTCAAATCCTTTTTAGGTTTTTGTACCATTTAGCCAGAACAAGCTGATGCTATCTAATCTTAGTTATTATCTATTTGGCGATATTAGCCAGTTACTTTATTTTCAGACCTATTACTATTTCGGTTAGGGATTTTTATCTACCCAAATTCGATACTTTACAACACGTACGGGATGAGAAAATTATGTTTGACGCATCATCACGTCTGAACTACTGGACTGATTAACTTGAAATTTTGCATATATATTCTCAATTAACCGAGGATGGTTGAAGGCCTGTTTCAAATTCTCGAAGATCCATTACGTCAAGTTTTAAAATAGACCCTTGCGAAACACGGGTTTGCTGTTAGTCATGAATAAATGAATGACTAAGTACATGAATTTTATCTCCTCCAGTGAAAAACACTCACAAATGGATGCATGATACTATCTTGGGAATCAACTGAGCTCTTTATAGAGAGGATGTCATTAAAATTAAAAACCTCAATCTTCATTGATTGATTTGATTGATTGATTGATTTTTCACAATATTTTTCTCTTTCTTTCTTCTTTTTATATTTTTCTACTTCTCTATAAATTCATAAATTATCAGATATTCATTCCTGCTCGCAGACGTAGAGTTTTGTACTCTCAGCAAGCAGTATTTTTCTATCCAAATTCACAAATTAGTCCTGGTTTAGCATGTTCGAATTCTTGTCTGATGTTATTGTTATTTGTTTAATAAATTAGACTTTTATGTACTTTATAAAATATTAACTTATTACTCTAATATTGTTAAGCTGTATTATTTTTTCTCATAATTTGTAAATATTGTGAATTGGATTGAATAAAATTTGAATTTGAATTTGAATTTGAAATTATACTAAACACTTCCAATGAAGCAAATATTATCTGTGGATCGAGGACTCGAACAGTAATTATTTCACTTCTGAATGATCATTGGTTTAAGTTATGCGCTCTCCATCGCAATCAATGATGACTCATAAAGACGGGACATCAAGAGGAAAATGTAACTTGAAACTACCCCTAATGTAACTCTCAAACTACCCCATACGAACTGATTTGTGGCGGGAGGGAATCATACAGCCTCACTTTAAAGACCACATTAAGATAAATTGAGCCAAGTATAGATGTCGATAAAGGGTGCACTATTCCAAGCACGACGCAGTAGCCTAACCTAACTGTTTAAATTTATTTACGTACTGTAACAAAGAACCTACAGAGTCTTGTAGAGAACCCTATAAATTTACTACTCTTTTATAATGTGGGGTACTACAGCTAACCTCACCACCAGTTTATGTATGTGTATATAGTGGTAGGTAATTTCCCAGCGCACATTAAGCGTATGCCTCTCTATCTTATCTTGTTGCTCGTTGCTCTTGTGTTGTGGACTGGAGGCGTCGACACTGGTTGTATAGAGAGGTCACATTTTGAAGAGGGGGAAACATTAATGTAACGGTGATGGATTGGGACGCTGTGGTTTGAGAGAGCAGGGAAAGATTGTGAGATAGTGTGGGAGTGGAGGAAATTATTTGTTGGGTGATTGCTGGTTTGCAGAGAGAATTGTAACTGAAATTCTGAAAACCTTTAGAATGATTCAAGGTTAGAGAAGAGTAGAAAGGGATATATTAGATTGGAGTTCCTTATTCATTACTTCTCTTATTTATTTACAATTCATTCATTTACAATGCAAATGATACTAATGTAATAACATTGAAGAAGATAAAATAATAAGGTAGTATGTTGTTATAATTACCTATATTGAGAACAGAAATTATGAAACAGTTAACGGAAATTTCATCTGAACAACAAAATATACAATCGTTTGCAGAATTATTTCAATTGATTATTTCTACGAAAATGGTAGCTTATTGCTATGAAGAGTGCAATATCTGTCTTTTATCAATTGAAATTTCCTGGATTGCTGGTTCCCAGAGAGCATTGAGAATAGAATTTCTGAAACTGTTAATGGAAATTCTGTCTCAACTACACAATATAGGCCTACAATCTCTTGCACAATGACTTAATTTTGTCTATGGATTATTTTAACAAAGATGGTAGCTTATTTTAGCTGGATGGTAGTGATTGCACTCTATGAAGAGTGCAATATCTCTTTTTTGTCTATGTTTATTGCTGTGCAGTAGTCAAGAGTTTGATTGTTATTCCTCGCAAAGGAATTCACTCTATCGAACCACCATTCTTACATTGTTATCACTTGAACACAAACATAATAATGATAATTATAATGATGATATTGTGTTGTCATTGAACAAAATTAATTGCAATAGCTTTCATCCTACACTATTAAGACCTAAATGATTATTGATCAACATAATCAAAACAAAACACTTCCATTTTGACATCATTAGATACTATTCATATTTCATACTAGTGGGTAACCCGTGCTTTGCAAGGGTCAAATATAAACTTGACAAATTAAAAACTCGACCCACTGAATAGTTGAAGTATTTGAAATAGGCCTATAGCCGTACTCGGAAAATTGAGAATCTAGAAGCAAAAATTGAAATTAAACATTGAAATAGGCTCAAAATCATCCGTTCAATAAAAATCATCAAATCATCAATCGTTAAAATAAAAATCCATAATATGCAAAATGTTATGTTAATATCAGTCCTGTAGTTCAGAAAGTGATGATGCGTCATTCGTGAATATTTCATCCTGTCCGTGTATTTCATTCAATTTCTTTCTTTATTATTATTATAGATTGTGATATAATTTTGCAAATTGAGAACAACACTCGGAACTTATTCCATATAATGAGGAATGATAATCAGCAACAGCAATAATGACGGATATTTATCATTTAATTTATTACATTTTTGGCCCTTTTCCTATGAACATACTATGAGTTTAACAAACTGAACCTAATCTTTGAAAATGAGAACTGTCAATTCTAATAACTTTCAAATTCCATGGACTTTTTTTAATTTTTGATGACAGCAAGAATATTGACACAAAATTTTTGATTGTACAGTACAAGAAGAATTCAAATTTCATGGAAGAAGTAATTAACTTCACAATCATATTCAGTTTTCACTCACTTCCAGAGTAATCTAATTTAGTATAACAAATTGAGAAGATGATGTTTGTTAATGATGTATAATTTGGTTATCAAGAGCTTTCTTTATCACCTATGGTGCCACGGGGAAAATAATAATTCGCGATAATTCAGATAACTCTTTGAAAAAGTGTAGAGTTCCAATCCTCTCCCTTTAATAACAGTACACCAATCACCGACCCAATTATTACTCCAAGACCTCAATATTTTCAGTCCACATAACACGAAGCTTTGAAGCTACAATGAACACTCAGATCTCATCATGTTGTTCAATCATACTATAGATGGAATCCCCTTTCTGACCTGTTGAAAAAATGAGTAACAGACTCAAAATTAGTTTCAAAAAAATGAGCCCAGTTTCAACTGTATGGTCACGTTCAATAAACAAACGGGATTAAAGGGATTATTCGTGTTTTTTCTGTCAAAGTAATCTCATCCAAGTTTTAATTGGGAATTTGATGGACGCTGATCCAATTTTAGGCGCCACGTGTTGGAGAATGTCAATGGACTCCAAACTGACAAGGATTGTCTATTTAATCCTTTAAATATTCTAGCCGGAAACACAATTTCCCAGCGGGAAAGTCAAGGGTCGGTACTTTTGTATCATGCTGGATGATAAGTGTATGTCTTTGTTTGTCATGCTAAGTTCTGTATTGTTATTGAAAATGATGTATTCCCATGCAATTCAATTCATCATCAGTTTCGGTTGCTACACCATAATCAATATCTAGTGAACTAAATTTTTAAGTATAGGGCAGCAGATTATTATAGTGTGAGACTTACGATTGGCCATCAGCTGTCCATCAGTAGAGGTTAAATTCTACCGTCATTGGTCGAGACTTGACACGACGAAAAATTCCAAATATGGAATTGAGAACCGTCAAACAACAACAAAAAACTTTTCAACTGACAAAACTAAATGTATGAATGGAGAGGAATTGAAGCTAATAAAAGATAATAATGTTCCATTATTATCAAACAAAAATCCAAATTAAATGCTGTAAATCACTTTTGCTACTGCAAATATTGACAACAGGGTAAAAAGCTAGATGAAAATTCTAATTTCTTTCGAATTCTCGAACAGCATCTAATTGAGATTCTCGTTTAATAATTATTTATGAATTAGCATTTGAGCAAATGTAATTTCCAATTCATTCCCATATGTGGGAGGATAATGGGATGGAATAGGAGGATAATAGAAGAGACTAGGGAAGAGAAACGTAGAAACATAACCAAATTTTCCAGTTAGAGTGAGAATGGATTTGTTGTCAGTTTCCCACACTCTGTTTTTAAAATAGTTTCCAATATACTAAAAGTTTTCTGGGGGAACACGTATCAATTGAGTTGAACATAACAAGTACAATTTGAAAAAAATGACCTAAGTTAGGGTCGGAACTAGTTGTTGTAATATTTTAAATAATAAAGGGTACTTCAAGTTTCCATAAATATTGTTTTTATTGAAAAATTTTTTAAGTGGAACAAATTGTCATGCTGTAGAAGGCTCAAAACGGGTATCTCGTATTGTTTTAATATATCAGTTCCTTTGACAATATCAAGTCGTTTTCATTCAATAAATAAATAAATGTTTTATTGTAGCAGTAAAAGAGAACATCAAATGCATTACAACGTCAAATGGTAACAAAAGTAGACACATAAAAAATAAATAGAACTATCAGATAATATAAGTCACAATCGCACACAGGTAAATCATTACAACTAATTCTACACAAAGAAATTTTTCTCTGATCTCAATATAACAATCAAGTAGGCCTAATAAGGCTATTACACTTCAAGATTTATTTCGAAAAATTCATCTATTGTATAAATACAATTTTCTGACAAAACTGCTTTTAATTTATTTTGAAATTTTCCAATCTTCAGGCTCCTGATTGAAGGAGGTAAAAAATTATATAACTTTATCGATGTATAGATGAATGTTTTTTGAGTCCTGGTGTAATTGAACCTGATTGAACTCAAAGTAGCCCTATTCCTTGTTGATAATTATCCAGTATACATTTTGAGTTTCGTTTTTGCAGAAACTACCAGTTTTGCCTTCAGAGCCCTAGAAAATATTTGAAATAGTAGAAGTTATAGGAATTTATCAATATTTCAACACAACTGTCCCATCATTATTATTCACTTGATCAGCCAGGATCACGAAAGTTACTTCGAAATGATACACTTCCCAGGCATTCCCAAATGGAATCAAACATTATCTCTCACTAATTCCCGCACAAAACCTATGTCCCCATTGTATACAACAGTGGGGATTGTATTATTTCTTGCTGCACTTTTATGTTAGGAGCAGATCATTACTCTTCAAGGTACAAAGGGACCTCGCACAGCAGACCAAACAAAAGTTCGTGCCCCTTACCCTCTCTAAAAACCCCCTTGTATCCCTAGAAAAACCCCCGACCCCGGCTTCAGAAAGGGATTCGAACTCGGTAGACTACAACAAAGAATAACGATCTCCGTGCTGGAATTGTTCCTACGAGAATTTTATGAGCCGGCGTCGGCCTCTTTTCAATTTCCTTCAATGTTTCTTCCCTCCTTTTCTATCCGGCCAGATTACAGTTATGTTTTCTTATGGCGCGGATCGAGTTTCATCTTGAAATATAATTTCATTTCGTCCGCTTGTGGGAGTTATTGTTGGACTCCATATGTGTTGGATTTTGGTTCGTATGTTTAGTGGGAGGAAGCCTTTTATATACGGTCATAGCTTATCTCAGTTATCTGTGGAGAATTAAATGATACGTGTGATAGTATAACATGCCATACATCAAAGATGATTGAGAAGAAACAATGAAAATAGTAGTGCAGCCCAATCAATAGAAAGTTTGAAAGTGAATATATAGTAATTAAGAAATCTTTATAGCTGTACCAGCCCTTTTATATGGGTGTGAAACCTGGTTGCTGTCAGGGCCAGATGAAAGTGACTAGTAGCGATCTGAAATTAGATTTCTGCGAAGAACATATGGGTGCAGCCGAGAAGATCATCCTAGAAATATTGAGATAAGGAAACAACTCAACGTCTTTTCTATAAATGAGAAAAATCTCAGAGTATCTCAGGGTTTAATTGGTACCAGAATGTGAATAGGATGGAGGGAGGCAGGCTTTTGAAATTGGCCCAACTACCAGCCAGTAGGCAGGAGAGACCGAGGCCGTCCTAGGAAAAGATAGACTGATATGAGGTTCGGAACAGGCAGAGATGCCAAAAACCTGAAAGCTAGAAAAAGAAGAAGAATAAGAAGAAGAAGAAGAAGAAGAAGAAGAAGAAGAAGAAGAAGAAGAAAAAGAAGAGGAAAAGAAGAAGAAGAAACAAGAAAAGAAAAGTAATAAAGAAGAAGAGAAGAAGAAGAAGAAGAAGGAAGAAGAAGAGAAGAGAAGAAGAAGGAAGAAGAAGAAGAAGAAGAAGAAGAAGACGAAAAGAAGAAGAAGAAGAAAAGAAGAAGAGAAGAAGAAGAAGAAGAAGAAGAAGAAGAAGAAGAAGAAGAAGAAGAAGAAGAAGAAGAAGAAAGAAGAAAGAAGAAGAAGAAAAGAAGAAGAAGAAGAAGAAAATAAAGAGGAAGAGGAAGAAGAAGAAGAAAAAGAAGGAAAAGGAAAATAAGAAGAAGGAATCTTTATCAAACAAAATAAACTCTGATTTAACAAAATTTTCAAATTTTATTTGCATTAACTCTGTCTTATCCTGCTCTTGAATATGGTGGTAAATGTTTGATTCATCGAACAATTCTATGTTACGGCACTTTTGAAAATGTCTACTACTCAAATTCCCTTGCAATTTTTGTAATAAGTGGGAAGACATTCCATCACTGGATTATTCTCTTGAAACTTGAAAAATGTTTGTCAGTATACCTTGGAAAGTAATTTCAATAATCACTGGATAATAATCTTGACGAAGGACTGGAATAGAGACATTCCAAGCATATCACATTTTTTCTATGAATAAGAATATAAACCTCAGAACCCTTTTAAATTATTTTGTCACAGCATGTGTCGGACACTAATGCCATTTTCAAGTCAAGTGACAAAATAATTTAAAAGGGTACTGAGATTATCTATATATATAAAAGCGAAATGGCATTCACTGACTGACTGACTGACTGACTCACTCACTCACTCACTCACTCACTCACTCGCAGAACTAAAAATCTACCGGACCAAACACGTTCAAATTTGGTAGGTATGTTCAGTTGGCCCTTTAGAGGCGCACTAAGAAATCTTTTCGCAATATTTTACTCTATGGGTTTTTTAAGGGTTTAAGTTCGTCTTTCAGCATGTATATTCTTCTTCTCCAATCTCTTAATTATAATTGGAATTTATAGTATCATAGTTTACTATAGAACTATAATCTAGATAGAGTACCTCTCCGAAACAGTTGTTAACTGGCAACTAAATTAATAATTTTGTCAAGTTGGCATTAAGTTGAGTTGACTTTGTTAGGTTGGCACCAAGTTGAAGATTTAAATGCATTTATCGCGAAGAAATTGATTGGGCACTGCTACTTCAATCCTGGGGATATTATATTACTAGCAGTCAGGCTCGCTTCGCTCGCCATATCCGTTTAGTCTGGACCCCCGACTGGATTGTCCTAACATATGATAAAAATGCTTAAATGAAAAATGCAGATATCATCCTGCTGATCTCATCCTTGGACGATCCAGCCGGGGGTCCAGGGGGCGGAGCCCCCTGGCTAGACGGATATGGCGAGCGAAGCGAGCCTGACGGCTAGTATTCTCATATAATTGAAAATTGTGTTTTTAAACTTTTCCCTCTATAATCTTCTGTTGACTGGACTAGATTAATATTTTTATTCATATTAAAAGTAGCCCTAAAGAAAAAGACACATTTTTTTCAACTGTACCTGCACATAACGCCACATCAAATTCAATAAACTCTATACACAGATGAACAGGATAAATTAATTGCCAAGAAACAAAAATACAAAAAAATTTACTTTACAAAAATGTTTTTGTAAATACAAAAACTTTGTATTTATGTACAAATATACAAAAATACAAAAAAATACTTTTTTAACGTGTTATCAATTTGATTACGGTTCACTGGATATTTGGTATATAAATGCTGATATCCACTTATGACTAGTATGATATTAGAGTAAATAGTAGTGTGAAGTATGGTAGTTGAGTGAATAGATCCAAAATACCCCGAAGAGGAAAATTCATTTGAAGTCATCCTGCCATCACCCAAAACCCTATCAATCCATCCACGCAGAATTCCATAAACCCCAATTCCAATCCATCAATCTCAAAACTCAATCTCATATGCTATCCATCTCTCGAATTTATCGTGGCTCCAATTCAAAGAGTTCATTTCTGGCTTCGAATCATCTCATCACCCTTCACTCGTCATACTATCGACAACTCCGCATGTCGATAATCGAAACCAACCACACAGCAATGCACCTCAAAAGTCGATGAATTGATGAATCGATCCACAGTAATGCACTACTCTTGGAGGCAGCCGGGAAATTCGGAAAATTGAAAATCCACTCGAAAACTCGTATCTTGCGTTGGAAAATCGGAGAATCTCACTCATTTTTAGAACCATATTTCCTTCGAGACCGGAAAGGTAGCTCTGTGTTTCTTGGAAGACGTTATATTCTCCTCTACAATTTATTTGATTTAGTCTCTCCGTGGATTTTATAACTGTATCGATTTCCAGTAATGTGTACCTTCCCCAGAATTATATTCTTCCATCGAGTATCCTTTAAAGAGAAATATACTATACGCAGCTTGTCTACTTTTACATTCACTTCTCATCGAATTCATATGAATAATATACCTGTATTTATTAAATTTACTGTACCTGTATAATACACCATAGTCACACTACATACATAGTATACTTGTTACGTAAATACTGGTTTTTTAAATTTAAATATTCCAAACTACAAGTAAAATTCGAGTTCCGGCATTCACTTTCCACTAATACGAAACGTGAATAACTTTTCACGTAGAACGAAAATACAATATTTATGTACACAAATAAATGTATAGGCCGAATTTCCTATAATATTAAACAACACAAATATTTGGGCAGATTCAGGACGAATTTCCTGAATCTTAAAGCCTCGAGAGCGAGTACATAGCTGTACGAAAGCTAAATCCACACTGACTGGCAAACTTTCCAGTGTCTCGAACGATAAATTGATGAGTAATGGATATTATAAAATTATAAAACCTCTCCTGCCTTTTGGCAGTCAATGAGCGAATGAATACAATTTCAAATGGCCTCAACAATACTATTTCATATTTTTGTTCTTAAATTAAATTCTCTTCAACGTGGTGATAATAGAATCCTTGAATTCTTTATTGAAATAAATTCTAATAGAGTGGAAGACCTATAAAAGGAAAAATGCTATTCTACGAGCATTATACCTACGTATATCTTTTACTTTTGAACTTGAAGACTTGAACAAGATTTTGTCTAGAGTTTGAACGTCTATGATATCTTCACTAAGGAAAATAGGTATTTTCAATGTTGAATCCTTGATTGTATTCCTCGATTTGCTATTCTATCCTAAGATAGGATTCTATTTCACGACACAGCAGCCTCAATCCCTCATGAACCTCAGTAACTATGTTGCTTCACTCATGTTTTATAGAAATTGGCATATTTTTCAAGGTGCTAATAATTCCTCTTTAAACTTGATAATATAGAATATTATTTTCTAGTGAGAACGGAGAGAGTTCTAAGCATTACTCCGATTGTTCTCTCAAACAATTTTACTTGAAGAACACAAACTCAATCAGAATTTCACGATTCAGAGATAATTCCTTTTTTTGAACGATGAGAACATGATATTCATAGTGATACTTCATACATCGGAATAATTGAAGATTAATTTGAAAACACTTTTGATGTGGTAGTAGGACTTCTTCTATACACTGTCCTTATACCAAAGCAGTACTTATAGCCGTGACGATCGTTTAAAAACGCTTTTGATGTGCTTACGCTTCAAACTCCATGTTTATTCAATTGTGAGAGAAAATGGATATTCAACACAATAATTTAAGATTGTTCCACTATTCCTGTCAATAAATCACTTTGCATTATTCCTTGGAAGTGGATTATTTTATTCAATGAGATCATTAAAATATTGTTCTACAAATAAAAAACTATGGGAGTATTGAAATTCTGATTGAATCTGTGTTCCCCAATTGAGAATTTGTGATAAAACAACCTGAGTAATGCTTGAAAAGTGAGTTTTTTATTCAATAAAAATATCATATATGATTTTATGATAATGTCCATGTTTGGAAGCATGTGTAGATGATTATCTAGAAGTGAATTTTCATCCAATACACTAACATGTAACGTTTCTATTGGTCTCTGTTTGGAAAGACAAAATACATTGACTTTCACAGGAAGACAGAAAGAGACATGACATTGTCACTGTCATACAATGACATTTCTTTGTATTCGTTTTCTTCCCACGCGTATTATTGCTTTTTTGTGATTGTGAAGGAAGATTTCAGTTTGGACTTGTATTTTGAAATTAATCAATCTGATTAATTCAAAATTATTGTAGTACATACATTTTTTGGACTCAAAATAGTGTGTCAATTAAGTTATCATTTACATAACCTCTAGACTGTGTATTCCAAATTGAGGCTTAAAGCAGTTTTGGGCAAATGCCTGTTGTTTTACCTGCATTGTATCTATTGTCTATGAATGAATGAAATGAAATTAAATTAAAACCTTTTTAATTTACAAATAATTGCGCGGCGATATGCACGGCATAGGGTCAATCTACTCATAGCTGTCTCAACTTCTCTCTCTATCACCCCAACGTCTTCCCCACATTCTTCTCTACAACAAAACATCACCACTCGGACAAGCAGCTCCTCACGGAGAAGTAAACCAAGAGAAGTACGGAGAAGCCATTTCGTTCAGGTCTTATCGTTGTCTTACCCGTTTACGAGACATAGTAAATTTGCTGATAAGCCCCAAAGGCGAGCCAAACTACAACAGCTGTTCTAAAGCTCTATCTCTATCTAACCCATGGATTACAACAGCTGTTCAACAACTCTATCTCTCTCTAACCCATGGATTACTGCCCGGCGCAAAAGTAGAATCCCTAGAAAAACAGGGTAAAAGAAACACACAAAACGACGCAAAAAGCGACAAAGAAATACGAAACAAATTCGTCTATCTTCGCCTTGAACCTGGAGGCAAAAGAGGGAAAAGCAGAGGAAGAGAGAGAAAGGGAAGGGAATGAATTTTCCCCTATCTTCAGAGGAGTGGAAGGAGGAGGAAGAAGGAGAGGGAAAGAATCACGAAACAAATTCTCCTATCTTTGCCTTGGAGCTAGAGAATGTGCTACTTTGATTTAGTTGGACTTTAATGGTTACAACTGGTGTCAAAAGTCACATTTTCAGTCACAATGTCGTATCATTGTTTGAATTCTGTTTCAAAATGACATTTCATGGTTGGTTCATGTTTTATTGTTGTCTCAATCCATGAATTCTGAGATTGTGGTTTCAATGGCTTTGAAACTAGTTCATAGTATCATCATTTGGCGTAATTTTTAAGCCCTACAACACAAATTTCTTGACTTTATCTGATATTTCTGTTAGAATGGAATAGAAAATACTTTATTCATCAGATATAAGAAATACACAGAACAGTGTCAATAAATTACAAAATATATATAGATAACTAGGCCACCCTAGTATATATAGACACAAACGTTATGTCAAAAATCAATGTTGAACTCTTGAAAAGAATACAGCGACAATTTGACCAGATATTCCTTTAAATTCTTTGTAAAAATTCTTGGATCTTCCAATATTTACAGATTGTACGTTTTCTGTTCATTTCTAATCAGTTAATTTCTGAAATGTAAACAAAGGTATGCTATGATGATAGTGATGATATTAGATTAGATAATATTGATGCTATTAATTTATAGATTTTTATTCATTTTTATATTTTCTATTCTAATCACAAGCTGAATGTGAGTCGGAACAGGCAATAGCCTTATCTCTGTTTGAAAGAAGAAGAGAAAACAAAGGAAAACGCTATAGAAACGCAGATTCTGTACAAGATTTTTAAATCATTTCAATACGAAATTTCTAGAACCTAGCTGAAAATCAGTACTAAATTCATACATTTGCTCTCGATGAAGTTGAGAAAACGCATATAAGAACTCTGAAAACGATTATCTTCCGCGTAATTTCAAAGCCATTGCAATGAAACATTATTTGTATGCTTTAGCTGAATCTGTGCATTAAATTTGTAGGCTACCAATTCTCCCAATTAAGCTTAGTTTTTTTAAGAGCCTGAATAAACGTTGAGGGAACCCTGAGGAATGGTGAGAGAAGACTGAAAAATCGCTTACTCTGAATTATCTTGGACGTAATTCTGAAGGTGCGTACAGATATACGCGCCGCGAACATGAGCAATTCACTTTAAATCATGACTATATCATTATTTTTACAGAAACGGTAAGATACAGATATAAAAAGCTTGGCATCAGCTGATTAAAAGTGAATTGCTCATCTCCGCGGCGCGTAAATGTGTACGCACCTCAATGTCTTTCCAAGATAAAATTTCTAGACACTAGTCTCATGTACCTGAATTGGTCATTTCCTCTCAAAATGATAAGGAAAGTGCAGAACTTTGACATTATCTTTGGATATTTTTCCAGATCCGTTCTTAATCCGCCTTCAAAAATCATGAAATAAATAGATTATGTTGTTTAAATTAATATAAGTAATAATAATTTTCACCCAGCACCTATCGCAATCTAGTGTCAGATTCCGGAACTAGTCGCTTGGAATAGACTCGGCCAATCAGAGACTAGTGAGGTCGTAGTCACAGTCAAGAGCTCGTCAGCGATTGGTCATTCGTTCAAACCTGTCAATAACAGAGGGTATGTTGCATTGGCAGCGGTTGAACGATCAGAAGAAAAAATTACGAGTAAAGTAGATTCTTGTAACCAGAAAGAAAAAAATCAAGAGGGAAGAAGAAGAAGAAAACAAAATGGAAAAAGAAGAAGAAGCAAAAGAAAAAGAGAAAGAAAACGAAGAAGAAGAGGAGGAAGAAGAAGAAAAAGAAGAAGAAGAAAAGAAAAAGAAGAAGAAGAAGAAGAAGTAGGAGAAGAAGAAGAAAAGAAGAAGAAGAAGAAGAAAGAAGATAGAGGAAGAGTGTAAGAGAGAACTGAGGAAGTAATGATGATGATGATGATGATGATGCTGATGAGTTATGATGATAATTATAGTTTAGCTGGCCAACATCAGCTGAGAGGCATACAGGATGAGTTTATGTAATGGTGGGCGAGGCATTAATGTAATAGCCGCATTTAGACGGAGCCATTCACGCTGAAAAATGCTCGCGAAGAAGTCAGCTGGGCTTTCATTAGTGAATGGGTGGTGCAGAGGTATTTGAGGAGGAGGAGGAGGAGTAGGAAGAGGAGGAGGAGGAATTGCAGTGGGAGGAGTGAAAGATTGAGGGGGAGAGGGTGGTGAATGGGAAGGGGAAGAAGAGTGAGGAGTGAGGAGGAGTGAGGAGAAGTAGGAGATGATGGAAGAGGAGGGGACTGAGTATCGAAGTCAAAATGAGTAGTGAGTAGGGTGTGATGAGATAGAATATTATCCTTGCGGATAATGTAAGAGAAGGAAGAAGAAGGAGATGAGGTGGGAGAAGAGGAGGGAGAAGAAAAAGAAAAAGAAGAGGAAGAATATAATAAAAGATTGAAAAAGATAAAAGAAGATTATAATAAAATATTGATGAGGAGAAGATGGTGTAGGTAATCAAGTAAGAAGAAGAGGAAGTAAAGAGGAATAGACAGAAAAAGAGAGAAGAAGAAGGAGAAATAGAATACTGAGTGAGTAGGGTTATAAGAGATACAATGAGAAAGAAAAGTCTGATGAAGTGGCTCGAAATTGGAGAAGAATGATAGAAGAGGAAAGGATCAGTAGAACTAGCTGTGATAAAGAGAGAAGAAGACCAGAGAAAATAAGATTGATAGAGAGCTAGAAGAAAAATATATCTATGGATATTGGGATTGTTTGTGTAATTATTGAGCCAGGTGTGAGTCTAAGTGCTACTTCGTTTGTTTTAGTTCGAATACATTGGTATTTCATGGTTATTGTTATTTATCTAATGTACAGCTAATAGTAGTACTTTGTGTAATTAAAAGTACTCAATGTAGGAAAAAAGAGAGTAGCATACGAAATTCAATGAGTAGAAGTGAGAAGTGGTGGTCTTGAAGGCGTGGAGAGGCTAGATCTAATCAGATTCCCTATTTAACACAAAATTCAAGTTGTGCTTTGTGTATCAGTGAATAGATATAGTTATTTGTGCAACTAGTGCGCAAAGTGACAGTTTGCTGCACCGAAAGAAACGTTTATGCCCGAGCCGTAGGCGAGGGCGGAATGCTTCTTGAGTGCAGCAGAGGAACTTTGCGCACGTATTTCACATTTAATTTTTCCTACAGTTTCCATTGAATATGAGAAATGGTGATTAAATGATTATGGGTAAAATGATGGCTGAAATCCATCAAATGTTGTTTGTGTGTGTGATGCTGTTATTATAGCAACTTTAATTCATAAAAAATTGATAATTCAATTGAAGTTGAAATTCTCAGTCAAAGTTCTCATTTTATGCATTCAAGAATCAGAAAAAATACAGATGGAACAAAAGCTTCACATTCAAAATACACGCCAACAGCTTGTTGGCTGAACCGAGATGCAAGATGGCTGAACACAACAAGATGGCTGAACCGACAAGCGCGAACCAACGGGAAGAATCGTACCTAAGTTTGTTTCTTCCAGCTAAAAATTACTGAAACACGATTCGAAATTTAGACTTTTGCTCAATTAACGAGAAAAATGCTCAAAGTAAACTGAAAAATATTTATAGAAAAAACATAGACAACAGAGAATATTTATTGTAGTATTGTTATGTTTTTCATTATTTTCTTTATATGAATATCGAACGGTAATCATTTAACCTCAAAATTCGAATTTTATACTGTATATTTGCTACTTTCTCACTTCTTGGAGTTGAAATAATAATAATCAATGGAAAATAACTATTATTTATTTTTTAATGATGAGAATTCGTAAATGATGATTTTTTAATTATGATTAGATGAACATTATTCTTGTTTTGGATTTCTAGATTGGGATTTTATCATAAATGTAGGGTAGCCATTGAAATGATTTTATCTAAATCCAACCACAGTCATTTTCACCAACTTAATTTTGTTTTCGTGCACTAATCCTCCATATAACCCACCAACTATTTGTGTTGCCATGTTGCAAATCTGTAGTGCAGAAAAATTTTTTCCCGCACTAGAGCGGAAAAGTGAATCTCTGCGTTCTGTAATCAGTGCAGGAATCGTCACTTTTTAAGGTAACTGAGGAAAATATTAGGAATTATATTATACTACCAGATAAAAATTTTTATCCCCACCACTCAAACTTCTGAAACTGGACTCAGCGCTGTTAATCAGCATAGTTTGCATAAATAAGCATAGTTTATTTATAGAAACAGATATTGGAGAAAATCTCTGGCATTGAGAAAATTTATCATAAATGTGTTGAAGAACACGATGAAAGGAATACGAAGCATTGCCTTGGTGAAGTTGACAACTATGGAATAATCAAGAATAGCATAACAGGTATTGTATGTAATAGAATCTTACGTAACAAGGATGGAGAGTGGCCTTTTGCAGGCGATAATGATGTTTCTAGTCTAGTCGTTAGCCGAGCACTGTAAAAGACATTCACGTCCAAGTAACGTACACTATTTTTCGTCATGATGATCTAAAGAAGAATAATTAAGAAATAGAAAACATTACCTGATTGTGCTGACGTTACTACATGCATTCTATAAACATAACCTGGTTTACAAATTCCGAATTAGGAATTTCTTGATTGTAGTTGACGAAGCTTCCACCTGGAGCGCTAAAAGGCGGGTTTTTTGTGCCAGTTTTGCTGTTCCTATTTCGGAAATAAGAACTATACTCATAAACATATATTTTATTACAGTACAGTATGCTGTAATCAGAATCATATGTTTATTGTTTACAATCAGCTGTTTACCGGCTTGATTTCATGGATGTAAAACAGCTGAAATTGAATGACCATGACAAAAAAAAATTTTTATAATAATCAGGTATTGATGGCGGTTGGAGAGAGATAGAGTGATGATGAAGGTAAAGGATGAAAAGAAAGAGGGAAAGAAGAAAAAGAGAGAAAAGTCGACATGACGGGTTAAGAAAGTAAAAAAAAAGATCAGGAGAAATCTGAGAGCAGCTACACTGTTGCGATTAATGATGGTTAGGCCTGAAATTTTGCAGCTGCCCCTGGATTGCTGACCCTTCCCCTCAATTTCACCCCCCCCCACGGGAACCCCCTCTACATCCTCACGAACCTCCCCCATTAATCCGCCCCGAAATCCCCCGTTAAGTGGTGGGGGGACACTTATTCCCCGGGGCTAAAATGGACGGAACCTGGGATGAGGTGATTAGCAGTTGAATCCCTTTGAAAAAGAAATTGCTACAGTAATAAATTCCGGGCAGACTTTGATATTTTGCCTCACATAATTTTTAGGATTTGAGAAATGTGGTTGTGGATCCGTTCCATGGTCTATCCCCTACTTCATATTTCTATCAACTTGAAAATTTTCTAGAAAATGTTATTGTAGAATGAGAATAGAGAAAGAATAAAGAATAAGAATAGAAAACACTTTTGACAAAGATATCCTATTATATTAAGCGAAAAATTTCTGTATTTTTAGATTTATATTTATATCTGGTTATTTATGTTCAACGGATCTCGAAAACGGCGAAAATTTGGAACATAGTAGGTTTATGATATAAAAATTCGATTACATTAGGTCTCATCCTTGGGAAAACTCGCTGAACGATGTAAAAGAATAATTCATCCTTGGCTGAAACAGCTGTGGATAGTAAAAAAGTGAGTATGTGAAAAATCAAAATATCGCATCCCGAATTTCATAAGATGACATATAGCCAGCTGTGAAATATAAAACGATCATTTTAGAGAATTATTGTGCTGTGTTTATCAATAAATAAAAATGACGAGCAAAGCTCGGTGCCCCGATATTAAATAGTGATACTTATTCATAATGAGAGCACGAAGATTGCCTAATATCATAGAATCCATGAGTACACAAACATGTACCGGAACCTTTAAGTTGTAATCATTAACAAAAGAAAAACGACACAATAGAATAGAAATCTTTATTCGTCATAAGGGCCAAGCCCCATACAAAGAGTTGCTTACGAACATCAGTAATCTTCTATATATATACAAGTAATCAATTAAAATTGTTGTATCTATATATATATAAAAGCGAAATGACACTCACTCACTAACTGACTGACTGACTGACTGACTGACTCACTCACTCACTCGCAGAACTAAAAATCTACCGGACCATAAACGTTCAAATTTGGTAGGTATGTTCAGTTGGCTCTTTAGAGGCGCACTAAGAAATCTTTTGGCAATATTTTAACTCTAGGGTGGTTTTTATTCTCTTAATTATAATTGGAAAAAGGCCATACCATATGTTAATATAGAACTATAAACTAGAGAAAGTACCTCTTCGAAACAGTTGTTAACTGGTAACTAAATTAATATTTTTATCAGGTTGGCATAAGTTGAGTTGACTTTGTTAGGTTGGCACCAAGTTGAAGATTGAAATGCACTTATCGCGGAAAAATTGATTGGGCACTGCTACTTCATCTGAGCTATTTCTGGGAATATACATTACTAGCCGTCAGGCTCGCTTCGCTCGCCATATCCGTTTAGCCACACGTTTAGTCTGGACCTCCGACTGGATCGTCCTAGCATATGATGAAAATGCTCAAATGAAAAATGTAGGCGAGCGAAGCGAGCCTGCTGATCTCATTCTTGGACGATCCAGTCGGGGGTCCAGGGGCGGAGCCCCTGGCTAGACGGATATGGCGAGCGAAGCGAGCCTGACGTCCAGTGAATACATAAATTACAACAATATCAAAACAGAGTACAGAGAAAAATTGGAATCACAGAAGCATATTTTACACATCAACATTATAAAGAGTATACCAACAAAATGACACAAAAGGCATAGACACAATTTTGTGTTTCATATCAACATATATTGAATATTCATTTGATCACAAAAACTCTATGATTAATAATGATAAATTAAAATGTATAACTGTGAACTTATTACCACAAACCCAGTAATCGCCAAAACATGAGAATGCTCTTG